>NW_015552643.1:475176-479809 GCF_001515605.1 Sinocyclocheilus anshuiensis
GCGGGGGCTCCCCTCAGAAGCCCTGGGACACAAACATCAGGGCTCCCTTTTTCTGCTCCCCTTGCGATCCCCATTGACGTGGGAGTGTACAAGTCGCGACGCTCACTTTCTGCACCTCTCTGTACGAGGAGCGGGCACACGGCTGGGGCTGCTCCCGTCCAGCAGCCCCATGAGCCAGAGAGCGGCGAGGCAAGAACCGCTGAAACGCCGCCGCTTGTTTACAAGCCTCCTGAAACCTGTCGACGACGGAATTGACTGCGTCGCCGAACAGGCCAGAAGGAGCAAGCGGGGCGTCGAGGAGGAAGACCCTGTGTTTCTCTTTAATTTCAGACAGTGTCAACCATAGATACCTCAAAAAACACTCATCTAACTTGCTCTTTGAGGGTTCAGCCTGCTTCTCGGCAGGCCATTCAAGATTTAACTTTCGAAGAGAGCCCTCCGGGAGTGAAGCAGCCGCAGCGAGAGGTGCTCACAGTGCGGACAGTCAGCCCCCTCGAGAGCTGACTTGGCGTGCTTCGCTCCCAGACAAACAACACAAAGGCTGTATCCCCACCCGTAATGTAGCGAGGGCAGGGAGGAACACACAGCCTAAAATGTTGCTTGCCTTTATCACCCCCTTTATCAGTCTTGAGCTTAGACTTTGGCATTTTAGCTTTCTCGTTTGAGACAGTGACAGACAATGGTAAATAAGACATACACACACAGAGCGCTTCACTGAATGACAGAAGCTGTCGCTGTCTCCACCGCACATGCTTTTATAGCTTCCTGGTCACACGTCACCCCGTCCGTGACGTCGCGTCCATCCATTGGTCTGATTACACACACTATTCAGAGCGTGGTCACACTGAAGGCGTTCCCGAAGCGTTCAACGCCTCGTTCCTGAAAGGGAACATTTGTTTTATTTACATTTACAGGTGTGAATGCAGTTACTAATGGAAATATTTATTTACTTTTTTCCCCCCATCATGACAAAAATTATACCTTAGTAATTGTTTAAAAAAGTATACCTACTTTTATTTAATAGAAATTTAAATTATAATACATTTTCATTCAATTCTCATTTAAATAATTTATTCTTTTTATATCATATCTTTATATAATTTCATAGTTACTTCTGTTATCTTTGGAATATGGTTAAATTACACTGCTGAATGTGCTGACAAGTATTTAATGATGACGTACAATTTACTTAAATATTTCTATTAGAATTTGTCATGTATTTAAATATATTTAGTACAATTACAACACATACTTTATGTACGTTAAAGTACAAATTAAAACTTTTAATTTGACATTAGTACAAAGTGCACTTTTTAGTATGAAATGTTCTCTCTTTAAGGACACTTAAGTGTCCTTTTATTTCATAAATATTATATTATCTGCAAGTACATTTTTTAAATATAATTTTAAGTTTGAAATACACTGCAAGCGCATATTCGGTACAGTTAGGCACACATTTTATATATGAGATTTATTAGTGATATTGATAAAATAAATATAATAAAGCGAACATGCAGCAAATGTACAGGTGAACTTGAACTAGGTGCTAGTCAGAATGTGTAACTCCAAAATTGGTATAAAATAGAGCATGGAGCCTGCAACACCAAGGTAATGTTTTACATTGTCAACTAAAATGGTATTTTTGTAAAAACTGTCATTTAATCTCAGCAAAATATGACAAAACATTGAATAAAAGGTACAAAAACTACAATGTGGCTGTTTGCTATGGTTATTCAAATGTGTATTTTTTTTTTTTAAGTATTTTTGAAATGGTCACACTATACTTTTTATTCTATTTGTGTTATTATTGGTTTGTTAAACAGAGATTGCAACACTTCCTATTAATTTGAAGTGTGTGTTGTAATGTTTATCTGCTGACCTTTCGCAGCGAGAGGTCAGGCTTCTGGAGATTCTATCAGCATGTGCTGACAGCACTGAATCCTGGGTAATGTGTTGCGCGTGGAGGATGTGACATCATCGCTACCCCTGGCTTTATCTCTCAAAGTTAATCACTTTGGGAACATTCCAGGAATAACAAGTGCACCTGCATGTGTGTGTGTGTGTGTGTGTGTGTAGCAGTGACAGTGTGAAACGAATGTGTGTGAAAGTAAATTGTATTTAACTGTCACACTGAAGAATGTAGCAGGTTACTAATGTTGTAATATTTTAAGAAATCTCCTGATATTTAAAATGGCAATTAAAAAGATAAGTTGGTCTCAAGTTTTTGTATTAAATACTCAAAAAAAAAAAAAAAAAAAAAAAAAAAGTCTAAAACAAATCTTAAAAAAAAAAAAATTACTCTAATTACTCTGAAGCTAAGCGTGGTGACTTGTTGAAAACAGAATATGTAAATATATATTTTATAAGTCTAGACATGATCAGTTGCTTTTTTTATTTAGGAATTATCCCAGATTATGCACATAATTTGTATTACTCTGAAATAAGTTAGACATTATTTTAGGATCACTTTTGTAACCCATACACACTCCCCACTCAATATAAAATATATCAGAATAAAACAGTGTATATTTATAGATTTGTATAAATCTTTCTCTCTCAGTACAGACGCATGTTTGTGTGTGTAACTCTAACCTGTGCTCATGCGGGGCCGGTAGGCTGTAATTTGCCCTCACCTGGCCCCTGCTCTGCTCCCTCTCCCCAGCCATAATTACTCTAATGGAGCAGGACGGAGCCAGGGGTCAAAGCTCCGGCCCCGGGCCCCCACTAAACAACAGGCCCTTCAGCCAGTCCGAGACAGGAGTGGACATACCTAATGGTCATGCTGACAGTCCTGTCTGTGAATGCATTTACCTGTGTGTCTCTCTGGTGGGCTGTCATTGTAGTCGGCAAGTAAAGTATTCGTATATGTGTGTGCTGTCTAGAAAGACTAAAAGGGTTTATTATAATAATATAACTTCAACTATCTACAGTAATATTCAGTGTGCTACCAGAAATACTACCATACTACCAGATAATATATATATATATTATATATTCAGTTGTTGTAAAATACTATCAAATTGACTAATATCTGGTAGTATGGTAGTATTTGTGGTAGCACACTGAATATTACTGTAGATAGTTGAAGTTCAGCTAACAGTGCAAAGATCTCTAACTAATTTGAGTTGTGCAAGATAAACTTTACTAGATGCTACTTTGATTTTACCTCTAGAAATTCCTTTAAGCATGACATACAAACAATGACATACGATGCATCATAAAAGTAGTCCATATGACTATCTAATCGAAATCTTTTGAAGCTGTTTGATAGCTTTGTGAGAGGAACAGCTCAAAATTGAAGTGGTTAAAATACCTTGAAATATTATGTGTGATACAGCTGACATTAAAGCGTTTTCTACTGAAGTACAGATTAGTCTAGTGAAATAAAGATTTAAAAAGTACCATGGGAATGTCCAGGTTCAAACTAAAAACCAGAAAAATTATTTCAGGTGATTCTTTGTCCCGAATGAGTAGTTTCTGTGTGTGGCAATAAGGGTTTCTTTTAGTTTCAGTATAGAATATCACATTGAAAACAGTACTTAAAAGGGATAGTTCACCCAAAAATTCTGCCATTAATTACTATAATTGAATAACTTTGTTCATATTCGAAACACAAATTAAGATTTTTGAATTAAATTAATTTTCTGACTCTGCATAGACAGCAATGCAACTGACACATTCAAGGCCCAGAAAGATAGTAAGGACATCGTTAAAATAGTCCATGTGACATCAGTGGTTCAACTGTAATTTTATGAAGCTACAATAATAGTTTTTGTGTGCAAAGAAAACAAAAATAACGACTTCATTCAAAAATGTCTTCAGGGGTCTTCAGAGTAAGAAAGCTCTTGAATTTCATCAAAAATAAATAACGACATGAGGGTGAGTAATTGATGTCAGAATTTTAATTTTTAGGTGAACTATCCCTTTAATTATTTATCATTTTATAAATAATCCCTATTTTAGATTTACAAATCACAAAAATATATTTTTTTCTTAAAAAAAAGTTGTTGAGCTAACTTGAAATTAACTGTTTAATTGACATATTTGGATTGTTGATGTAATACAAATAATAAAAAAAATAATAAAAATTTGCTTAAATTATTACTAATATTTTTCTGTTTGTTTGTCTATGGTAACTCCTAGAACCATATAATGCAAAGTTATGAAATTTGGCAAACTAATAGAAAAGAATCTCAACCTCTACCATGCCAATTTTGAGCTTTCTATCTCAGACTCTCTAGCGCCACCAACAGTTCAAAGATGCATCTACGCTTTAGCTAATAACTTTTGAACCAAATGGCCTAGAAACAATAAACCAACTGACTGAAGAATATGGAAGGTAATTAAATATTAAATAATCAACGTACCATGATGATACAATGTAAACTACATGCTAAAGTTATTATAGACAGATAGATAGATAGATAGATAGATAGTGTGTTGTTGATGTTCTGCTGAGTGTGTTCTCGCCCCTCTCATTAGCTGGGTCATTGGAAGGTGATGTTGTCATTAAACATAGCTGTTAGGATGACCCGCTTAGAACGTAAACACCTGCTTTGTGTCTTTCTCTTTCACACACACACACACACACACACACACACACACACACACACACACACACACACCTACACAC
>NW_015552643.1:479919-497241 GCF_001515605.1 Sinocyclocheilus anshuiensis
ACACACACACACACACACACACACACACAGCCCTGAATTCCATACAGCTCAGCACCAGCACCGCAAGTGTGTAAATGTGTGTACTTGCAACAAGTGGATACAACTATCCTGCAATTTTAGGATTACATGCAACAACATAATAGGAGATGGCACATATAATGTTTCTATTAGGAAACAATGCTAAGCCTGAAGTAATGCTTATAACACTCAAATTGCAAACTGTCACACAAAACGGGTTGGCTGAAGTGTAATAGTTATAATAGACAGGGGTTTAGGGTTTAGAGTTAATTCTTGACAAGAGGAAAGTTTCTTTTATTGTGATGTCAGATGTTGTTTGGGTGTTCTTTACTTGGTTTAAAAGCATATGGCTATGTAGCGCAGAGGATAATAATAGTAATATAATTCACACTTTATTTTAAGGTCCAATTCTCGCTATTAACAAACCATTAACCACGACTTTTGCCTCAATAAATTCCTAATTTGCTGCTTATTAATAGTTCATAAGGTAGGGTTCAACTGTAATTTTATGAAGCTACAATAATAGTTTTTGTGTGCAAAGAAAACAAAAATAACGACTTCATTCAAAAATGTCTTCAGGGGTCTTCAGAGTAAGAAAGCTCTTGAATTTCATCAAAAATAAATAACGACATGAGGGTGAGTAATTGATGTCAGAATTTTAATTTTTAGGTGAACTATCCCTTTAATTATTTATCATTTTATAAATAATCCCTATTTTAGATTTACAAATCACAAAAATATATTTTTTTCTTAAAAAAAAGTTGTTGAGCTAACTTGAAATTAACTGTTTAATTGACATATTTGGATTGTTGATGTAATACAAATAATAAAAAAAATAATAAAAATTTGCTTAAATTATTACTAATATTTTTCTGTTTGTTTGTCTATGGTAACTCCTAGAACCATATAATGCAAAGTTATGAAATTTGGCAAACTAATAGAAAAGAATCTCAACCTCTACCATGCCAATTTTGAGCTTTCTATCTCAGACTCTCTAGCGCCACCAACAGTTCAAAGATGCATCTACGCTTTAGCTAATAACTTTTGAACCAAATGGCCTAGAAACAATAAACCAACTGACTGAAGAATATGGAAGGTAATTAAATATTCTTAGCAATCTCCTTCCTCTGTCATTGACGTTTTTTGTTCATGGCATTTCATTCTTTCACAAAAATGGTTGAAATAAAGCAGGAGGAACAAGTGGTTGAGCTTGAAGGAAAGGGAAAGGAAAAAGCGGGAACAATAAAAGAGCGGGGAAGAAAGGGGGAGAAGGGCAACAGATTTGGTCGTGTCTGTGTGTGGATTTGCCTTTTGTTTGAAATGAAAATTCAGAGTGTTTGTAGGATTACTCTGGATTGGCAGGCCCTCAGGAGCCAACCACTTATCTGTAAAAGTATGTGTGTGTGTGCTAGTGTGTAAGTGTGTGTTCCCTGAGGAAGACAGCATTTATCTGTACAGCAGTAATGTAGAGTATGGTAATCATCTGTGAGAGTGTGTATGTACACGTGTGTGTCACACCACTGACTTTAGGGTATTTTGAAGTTTTCTACTGTGATGCCAATGAGTAAAACAGTCCTGAAGAAATACCATGGGAATGACCAGGTTGCAACAAAACCTAAAAAGTTATTTCAGGTGACATGCTTTGTGTGCTATTTATTTATTGTTTGTAGCATCTCTTACATTTCATTTAGCAAACATTACAGTTTGGAAGCTCTGGAGGTTATCAGATAAATTGCACCTTCATATTGTGTGGATGCGTGTGTTTATTTAAAGGTGCTATATGTAAGTTTTTGACTCTACTAAAGCATAAAAATACCATAATAACGTTATTTTAGACAAAAAAGTTGTCCCCAGAAGTTAGCTAAATCTGAAAAAAATAAGAAAAACTGATTTATGAATTAAATAATGTATATAAATATTATTTAATTCATAAACATTTTTCTAATGTTAAAATTTTCTGATTTGTGAATAAAATATCACTACAAACTGATCACAACCAACAGTGGTTGCTCAGTATTTTTTGTTATTTTATTTTTTTTTGTGTGTATATATATATATTTTTTAATCCTAACTGACAAACCATTAACCACGACTTTTGCCTCAATAAATTCCTAATTTGCTGCTTATTAATAGTTCATAAGGTAGTTGTTAAGTTTAGGTATTTAGTAGGATTATGGTTATGAATATGGTCATGCAGAATATGTGCTTTATAAGTACTAATAAACAGCCAATATGTTAATAATAGGCATGCTACTAAGCAACTAGTTAATAGTGAGAATGGGTCCCTATACTAAAGTGTTACCAAACCTTTAAATAGCTTTTAATTGTTTACAATAGTTTGATTGATAAGAGACTACATGGTATATTTGGTATATTTGTTTGGTTCCAAAACGCGAAAAATATCTGTCAGCAGACATAATTGTTGTATTTATATATGTGTAAAAGAACTATGGAAAAACTATATAATTTATATAAATTTACAGTATCATTAGTAGTTTTTCATTTACAATATATTATTTGTAGTAGTTTCATATTACTATTTATTAGTGGTTTTGTATTAGTTTCATGCTATTAGTGTTATTATTTTATACTTTATCATTATTTCATCATTTGAGGTTAGCACACTGCAATCTTAGTGAATTCACCTTTTTATGATTAATGCATACTGGTATCAGTGGAGAATTCCTTTGCAGTTAACATTTGGAATGTATGGTGTCACAGGATACTCAGTCAAGTGGGCGGTGCTAGAAATACCATTTGAATAATGGAATCAGTGTGAGCTGGAGTCATGGATCAAATAAACATGTAACTATGATGCTGTCGTGGAAAGTTCTTATCCACCCACTCATATCCAGTAGCACTACAGTCATTGTGAGGTTGCATAAGAGAGCATATTTTTACATACATAAAATGATACAGCACAAATTGCTGGAAAAAAAAAAGAACTAGAAATGAAATGAGGAAATGGAAAAAGTAATAATTATACGTTACCAGTGCAAAAATGTACATGTGAGGCAAAAAGAGGTTGTGCTCTGAATCTGAATGGTATGGCAGTGTTTTTTTTGTATTTATATATTGTAATTGTATTAATATTTTGAATTAGATTTTAATTTAACTTTTTCAGTAATTTAAGTGCTTTTAAGTAGTTGTGTATTTTTTAATAATAA
Organism: Sinocyclocheilus anshuiensis; assembly: GCF_001515605.1. Taxonomy (NCBI): domain Eukaryota; kingdom Metazoa; phylum Chordata; class Actinopteri; order Cypriniformes; family Cyprinidae; genus Sinocyclocheilus; species Sinocyclocheilus anshuiensis. The sequence continues at coordinate 483,105 of NW_015552643.1, forward strand.
TAACATAATTGTATAATGTTCTTATGTTTTTATTTAGCTTTATTTATATTTCAGATTTACTTTTAGCTACTTTGTCTTAACTTTTAGCTGTCTGAACAAATAGTAAGTCATGAAAGAGAAAATGAAAAACAAAAAGCTGATTTCACTTACAATTCATTAATCACACTGAAAATTAAAGTTGAAGTTGAACACATTGCATTGTGGGATGTGGTAGTTCGTGCCGTGTATTCTGATTGTACACTGCTCATTTTTGCATTTTGTTATCCAGGTATTCCATAACCCACACATACTGTGCGCTGTTAACATACTATATACTATAAACAGTAAGAACAATCTGGTATTATGGTATTATACTATCTATATTCTAAAGATAGCCAGAGTATTTATGAGGCCGGGTGTGTCACACAGGTGGAGTGTGTGTGTACGAGATCATTAGACGTGCGTCAGTGACCAAAGGCAGATGAAAGGGTGGAGTTGGTTGGCCGAGAGGCAGGCAGGCAGGAAGAGTGCAGCTCTAATTGGCTAAAGAGGAAATGTGTAATGAAAGGCTATTAGCCTTGCCAAGAGCTGCAGTGCAACAGAGTGCAAACAAGCCCAAATTACCATTATTATGATTTCTCTCTCTATTTCTTGCTCTTGCTCTCTCTCTTTCACGCAAACACATTTCACCCATACAGTATCTCTCTCTCATGTCCATCTCCCTTAAAGGGATAGTTCACCTTCAGTAGGTCCTTATTGACATAGTGTATTTTTTTTCCATACTATGGAGGTCAATGGGGACCAGCAACTGAAGGTGAACTATTCCTTTAACTTCCATATTTTATATTGTAAACCAAATGCTTTTAGCATTGTTAATATTGACTGAAGACTGGACTAAAGCTAAAACTGTACATATTCTGCAGGTGAATGAATGAATGAATGAATGAATGAATGAATGAATAAAATGAATGAATAAATATGTGAGAACACACAATGCTGGGGTGGTTGATAAGGTGTTGCCATTAAGTTGCTAAGGTCTTTTGGGAGTTTGCTAGATGGTTGCTTTCTGTCTCATCCTTGAGTCCAGTAGCGTGCTTAGGCTTTCTACCGAGTTTCCCCCCCGAAACATGATTTCTACTGAGGGGAGACCCCCAGGGACCGCTTGTTTAGGGCCCCCAAAACTTGCTTGAGTTGCTGTATTCTAGTTTCTAGATTTAGCTCAGATCCAGATCTCGGGATTTTTTTTTTTTTTTTTTTTTACTGTAACATGCGACTAGTGTGAATTGGTCCCTATACTAAAGTGTTACTGTAATATATAACATTTTTACAGTTTTTGAAGAAAATGTGTGGTACTTTCCCATGAAAACCACTCAGCACAATGGGTTTTTGAGGTTGGTTGCCAAGGTGTTGCTAAGGTGAATATATAACGTGGAGCTTTTTAGTTAGTTTGTTTTAATTTTTCTCCTGATTTATTAATTTATTCAAAAGCAAAATGCACAATGGATAGATAGATAGTTAGGGTTAGATAGATAGTTGCCTAGGGTTACAAGTGTGTTCAAACCTTATGTATGAGCAATAATAATAATGATGCTTGTCTAAGCAAAAACAACTAACAAAATAGTGTAAATGGCACTTTTCTAAACACCCACATACACACACACACACACACGCAGATGTCAGCGTGAATCCCAGTGGACTCGCACCACATTTTGTTACTCCAATCACAAATTAAATCCCATTAAAATGTACAGGCCTGTTAAAGAGAGAGACAGATAAACCCGCAGCTTTGAAATGTTCTATTTATTAAGATGGGTTGTGTGTGTGTTTATTTCCTTGGGCTAAAGAATCCCCCTTGTCTAGATTAACCCCCCTGCCCAGTTTGAAGGGGGTAGTATGCTAATAGAGACCCTCTGAGACTGCACTGTGCTCTGTGCGCATGCACGTGTGTGTGTGTGTGTGTGTGAAGGGGGCAGTATGGTAATAGGGGTCCCGGTGTGATTGAAATCTGTGTGTGGGAGATAACGGGTTTATGTTGGGTTACAAAACTGCCATTAGTGAAGATCACCCTTTACCAAAACACACTCACACACATGCACATCTATTATTAACATTGTATTTTATCACTGCAACACCCCATTCACATGATCACCCACGCTCTTTTATTAAAAGATAGAAACTAAATAAAACTAAATCATCTTTCTATCATAAATTTGTCCTATGTTACTTTCTTTTGTAGAATTTCTCTGGGAAAGTGACTTTTACAGAACTGCTTTATGTAAAGGTCATTAGAGAGATTTAAGTCCATTTCAGTCACAAACACATGTTTTTTTTTTTCAAGCTGGGGACTTTCTATTGATTTTCTACTATTTTATATACAGAAACATTGTATTATGAGGCCCCCAAAACTTGCTTGAGTTGCTGTATTCTAGTTTCTAGATTTAGCTCAGATCCAGATCTCGGGATTTTTTTTTTTTTTTTTTTTTACTGTTTGATCATTTATCGGTTGAAAGTCTTACAGTAAAATTGTGGTAATATTACAAAAAAAAAAAGTATATTGTCATTAGTGTAGCTATGTGTAAATTGTAGACCACACAGAAGCCATTTTCGTCAAATCCGCATGATCAACATAAAACCGGTGTAAAATGTACCTGTGGAAATCTTTCAATCAAGCTGAATTTTAGATGACCTGGATTCCTATTGAAAGGACTTAATTTTGGCAAACAACGGTAAATGTGATCACACCTTAATACTAAAATATCTCATTCTATTTCATAGTCTTTGGGATCTTTTTCACAGGTTTGATAACTGTGTGATAATTTAAAAATCAACTGTCGTCCCTTAAAAGAGTGAAAGTGTGGTTACATTCATAACATTTCTGCAAAATTTCCAAAACAATCTTGTGGCAATCCGGAACTATTTTACATTTTGATGAATTGCTATAATGAATTTGCGCTATCTCATCCTGTTTTCGTTAAATTTATGACAGTTATATTACAGAAGGGGTTATAGGCGTGGATCTTCATGATTTTCACGCTTCTAATATACTTACGTTTTCACATGAAATTGGGTTAGACATTTTTCAGGCAAAAAAGGACCTCTGTCTATTGTCAATAGTTTAGCGATGTATGAAGTACAGCTCACACAGAAGATACTTTCAAACCAAGCATCTTTCTGTTGGCCAACATGGCAAATTCACGTGACCAACCTGAAACCAATGCAAAATCTGCATGTGGAAATGTCACATCTGACAATTCAGCAAACAACAGTAAATGTGACTGTACCTATATACTAAAATACGTCCTTGAGATGTCCTTTTCCCCCCACGTTGACACTACTCATGAACTTCTTAATAACAGTGTATGTATCATGGCTATGTACTAGGATCAAAGACTTTTCTTGAAAAAAAAAAAAAACTCCTTGTTTACTTTGCATTCAGTGGTTTGAAAAATGTTGCCGTTATGCCATAACCAGTTGAAAGAGTGACCTCTAGTTTTATGAACATAAAAGAGAAGGATAAAGGCAATGGTGGTAGGTAGAAGAGAGTCAGAGAGAGACCGTATCCTTTCTCTTAGTTTGACCTTCACTGTTGGTTCTCAGTGAAGTTATTCATCATTTACACGATGCGTGAAGTTCACCTTGTCAAAAGAACCCACCCAGCCGCTGGCACACAGTGTTTGTGTGTGTGTGGGTGTGTGTGTGTGTAAGATCTGCAGGTGCATTGGAATTCATAATACAGTCACTGTAGATGTACACATGGCCCGTCATGGACTTAAGGAAATAATTCACACAAAAAAATCCAATTCTGTCGTTATTTATTCACCCTGATGTCCTTGCAAATTTGTGTGCTGTTATTTTTAAACACAAAGAAATTTTAGTGTGTTTTCACACACCTAATTTTTTATACTATTTTCAAGAAAAACAAAACAAAAGTAGCTAAAAAATATGATGTGTTGCAACCGTAAAGTAAACAAAAAAATAAATAAATAAAAAATAACATAATAGTAACAATAAAAAATAACAATATTTTCCTTACTCCTTGAACACGTGAGTGCACATTTTTAGTTATTTATTCCCCCCAAAGGTTTTAATGATATTTTTATAATAATAATAATAACAATGATGATGATTATGATGATGATAATAATAATAATCAAGAATAATTTGACGTAATATTATGCTTGTTGGCTTTTAATAAAAAAAAGAGACTTACCGACATTGACACAGATTTTTTTTTTTAAGTTTTGAAGGTTTTTCAATATTATTAATTAATTATTGATGATGATAATATTATTATGAATAAAGTCCATGTTCAATAATTTCTAAGAAATATAATACATTTCATTAATTTAATTATACAATATTTTTTATATACATGTATATATTTTTAAATATATATTTTTACATATGTTTATTGGAGTTGTATTGCCTATCAACTTTTTTCCCCATTTGAATTTCTGAATTTTAAATCATTTTCGGAATTTTCAGGCAAACACATTTTTTGGTTCTTCACACCAAACTATTTCTCGGTTCCAGAAGAAAATACAGAAGTGTACAAGTCACACAGACCAGTTTTAAGGTGTGGAGCTTGAAAGACATAGTGATTATGAACGTATTGTATGGAAATGAAGATTCTTCAAAAATGGTCCTTTTGGATACCACAGGGGGAAAAAAAGGAGAAGAAGAAGAAAAAAAAACCAGCATCTGGGTTTGGAGCAACATTAGGGTCTGTTAGAAAAGACAGTTTTCTTTGGGCCAGTTATTTGTTTAACATTTGATTTTCAGCCAATCACACTTATAATGGACTGAGAAAACTTTTCGAAATGTTTTTTTTTTCTCAGTCATTTGGATTGACTTGGATGTAAAACGCAAGCCGAAGAATGAAAGAGTTCTATCACGAAAGCGGTTCCAGATTCAAGCTCTTTCTGCGGCTCTGCTGGTGTCAACATAGTTTATCGATGCATGAATGCTGCTAGTGAGATTTGCGAAATCTTAGCATTCAAGTCCGAGTGTGCTTTTATTTGAATGAACATGGCTCTGAATCGTAGATATTAACAAATATAAATGTGCGCGCACACACACACACACACACACACACACACATGCATACACACAGCTTTTCTGGCTGCAGCTCAAACATTACGACCCTCAATTCAGCCACAAAATCAGCTTTTAAAAGACGGCCTTTTCAAATGGAAATATATTTGTCCGTCAAAAGGGTTTGTGTGTGTGCGAAGAGCTGGGTTAGATTTGATGGTAATCGTTTCCTCTCTCCTGTGCTTGACCTGATAAGGGTGTGGAAACCCTCCTCTCCTCTCCCCCTGTCCCCCCCTTTCACCCAGCACTCCTCCTTTATTCTGTATCTCATCTGCAGATTATCTTTCTCTCTCAAGCAGATATTTAAAATCCCTCAACTGACTGGGGATGTTTTGGGTAATGGCAGGGTGAATTGAATTGATTTGGTTTTAATTTTCTTTAATGTTGTAATTTATTTTTTCGATTTCAGTTGCACACACACACACACACACACACACACACACACACACATACACACACACACACACATATATGTGTGCATTCATGTCAAAGTTGTGTGTTAATTGTCAGATCCAGACTCTGCGTTCATAGTCTTCACTGAGCCTGCATTTAGTAAGTTGTTTGACTGGCAGAACACCAAACACACCAGTGGTTCTCACGTCTTTCTTCTTTAACTAACTGTGTTTTGACAGTCGAACATATCCTAGTATAGCTACCCGCATACATGCAGACAGAAAGATTAATATATTCAAGATCTGTCAAACAGTGTGTCAAGGGGTGTCAGTGAAGTACGTTACAACAACTTTGGTGTTTAATTTTACCCAGGAAAGTAGTTTCTTCTGTGTATTCTTTCTTTCTTTCTTTCTTTCTTTCTTTCTTTCTTTCTCTCTTTCTCTTTCTCTTTCTTTCTCTTTCTAAACCGAAAGTGTGATTTAAGGAATATTGTTGTACTATTTTTTAATTATTATTATTATTATTATTATTATTAATATTAATAGTAGTAGTAGTATTTGGCACATTTATTTATAGAAACTGTTCAGACGGGACAGGAAATTATTGGGGTTTCAAACCTGCATTTTTGATGCAACGTTACTGGAATATTTCTAAAGACTTCATGAAATCAAAATGGGAGTTTTATGGTGATTTCTGAATCATGTGACACTGAAGACTGGAGTAATGGATGCTGCAAACCCAGCATTGATATCACAGGAATAATGCAATTTTAACGTATATTAAAATTGAATACAGCTATTTTAAATTGTAATCTTTCACATTTATTGTCATTGCTGTTTACTGCATTTTTGATCAAATGCAGCTTTGGTGAGCATAAAATACTTTTGAAAACTAGCGTATATATTTATGGATATGTATCAGTATAGCTCATCTGCACTTTGTGAAAAAAAAATGTTTAAGGTCTTAAATGTGCAACAGATTTTTTTTTTGTTTTTTTTAAGATATGAGTACTCATTTAATACACAACCAGAATGGATTTCTGTGCAAATTCGAAAAATGGCCTCTAGGTGGCTTTTACAAAGGCAACATAAATAGTAACCATAAATTAATTACATTTATGATCAATAATCTTTACAATAAACATTCCTACTACTAGCCTTTAGATATGTAGCCTTGATGAATTAATATAAAATACATACATATATAGTACATGAATATATATATATATATTCAAATTAAAATGAATGCATACAGTTGTGTGTATATTGTTTGTGTGTGTGTAGTTTCTATAAGCTAGCTTGTCTTTTCTTGTGGTTTATAGGGCTAGTTTAAGGCTCTTTGATAACAATAATGAAAGCAAATGGACTTTTCTATAGCAGTAGTAGCTTTGTGTTGTTGCTCATCGTCTCTTGTGTTTGTATGTCTGTCCTCACGTCTGTGTCTCTCTGTATCTCTCCCTCGCTGTCTCCATTTACCATTATTAATCAAATTACACCTGCTAAACTTTCCCAGCTCTCCTTTAATTCACGTCTTCTCTTTCATTTCCTTGCCTCTGTCCATCGCGTCCCGTCTTTCTTCCCCTCCGCTCGCACGTTCGCGTTTTCAGTTGTTAAAATAAAATGAAAATGAGAAAGTTCCGCGGAAATATTGAGGCGTCAGGTTAATGAATTAATTTTTCCAATTAAGATAAAGAAGCACTTGTTCTCTTGACCTGCGGGCCATGAAGACACATCAAAGCTGTTGTGTACTTCAGAATATGCATTCATAATAGTCATGTGTTTGATTTCTCCCTCTCATTCTGTCAATGCTCGACTCGTCCCAACATTAGCTGTTCAGATATGCCATTAAAAAAGCACCTCTCCAGGCTCTTTTCTCCTTAAACGAACAATTGCACCATCCCAATTCAAAGTTTACATTTCATATAGTTAAATGACTCTTCTCTATGATGTAACTCGCACAAATATGTATCTGCAAGTCGTTTTATAGGATTAATTGCCTTTTTCACACACCTACATATACCAGCTGTGCATGCCTACACATACATTTGCACATATTTAACATAGTTCAAAGTTGAAACAGCCGAGGAATTACCTTGAACTGAAGGAAAGTCATTAGAGGATCATTTGAATATGCAAATTGCATGTTAAGATTCAGAAGCTGCTGATGTGTTCTGAACGCAAAGCGCCAACTCTGCACTTTTCCTCCGCCTATTGTTCCTCAATCAAACCTGATGGCACTTTTAATCAAGCCGTTGATCTAAATGAAACTTTTAATTAAGTCGACAATAGATTCTTGATGCAATTTCCCAAATTCAGCAAACTGCATAGCAGAATTTGTGTACAGCAAAAGTATGCTTTTATCGTTGCGTAGAGTGTTAAAGTATGATTATTCTGGAGTTTAATGCTAAACTTGTGTGAGTAATTGTGTGAGTGTCCATATTGTTAAATGGTCCTTTATTGTAATCTATGGTCATTTGTAATGTAGGTGAAGTTTGGGAAATAAGGTAAAAAATATGGTAGTTAAAAAGAAAAAAAAAAAGTAATATTTCTATAATATTTAATCTCTCTATAAATATCTATAATATTTCTTATTTTACATTGCACAAGGCAAGCACGCGAATGAAGGAATGAATAAATAAATACATATAATTTTGTTCAATTTAACTTCAATTTTAATCATGTGAAACGAAAGAGGCCAATGAAACTAGCACTATACATATGTGGAAACATATAGTCACCACTGAAAAAAAATTAAAAAAAATAAAATATATATATATATTACCGCAGAATTCTACAACTGACCCATCAGAATTAAATATTCCAGAGCACCATATAATATTTTTAATATATATTTTAATACTAGCAGCATCTGTCTCTGTAAGTGTAGTTCTGCTCGCACTGCATAGCATTGCATTGCCCCCTACTGAAGAATCATCAACAGAATCTTTCTCTCTGTATTTCTTTCATTATCTGTTTTTCGATTTGCTTTTTTTCCCCCTCTGATTCATTCTCTAATTTTCCCTTTGCTTTGGACATCTTTAAATGATTATATACTACAGCATCAGCTTATAAAAAAAAAAATCACATTTTGTTTTATTTACTAAGCTAGGCAAAATCATGTATTTTTAGTACTTTTAATTCAGTTAATTTGTTTGTTTATTTTGGAAAATGGAGAATGTTTTATTTTAGGGGTATATTTGGGTTATGGATAGTTTTTAGTAATTTGAACATAAGACAATGTCTTATGTGTCTTCATTTAGACAGACAGGTAGGTTAAGGGGTGTGTTGTTGATTATACAAACTTAGCATTAATGTTGTTTTTAATTTGATCTTAGCTCAAACTGTGATAACATCAGTTCTAGTACATCCACATCACTAGTCTGCACCCCCTATGTTTATGGTGCCTATCCACTGTCTCCACTAAATTATATTTTACTAGTATTACAGTTCTGCTTTTTACAAACTCTGAAGCCTGTTGATGTCACCCACGCATTTATCTGCAGTGCCTTCTGACCTCCATGAATGCCAGCAGGGACAAAAAGCAGGAAGTATTGACATTCCTCTCATGATTACACATAATGACAACAACGTGAAGTTACCGAGGGGTCACGTCTGGAACATTCTCTTTTTTCAGCTTCCTCTTTTCACTTCATGGGCTTCTTCTGTCAATGTCAGACTGTAGTACGGGGACAAAATGAAGTCTATTAAAGGTCATCTTCTGCCAAGTGTTGTTAAAAATATGTGACATTTTGGCACATGACCTCATTACATTGCATAATACAGTATATTAAGCTAGTGGTGTTCAGTCCATCATCTCCAAAAAACAAACAAACAAACAAAAAAAAAATATATATATATATATTAAGTAATTTCATGTAATAATAATAATAATGTTTAAAATTAAGTACGTTCATGTAATTAAAAAAAATTATCATTTGGTATTATTATTTTAATCCAATTTTAAGTCTAGGTATTTTTTATATATATAACACATTGATTTTTAAATTATATAAATAATTATAATTACAAATGTATTTATCTTTATATTTTAAAATTTGAACATTTAATATTTATTTTTAGATACATTTTATATATTTCTAAACAACACAATATGTAAATATAATAAAATATACTACACTTATATAATACACTTATATTGTTAAAAAAATAGTGCTTTTTACATTTTCGTTTGTTTTCTTCAAAAACATAAATTGTAAAATCTGTCTGTCATCTGTCTGTCTGTCTGTCTGTCTGTATCTGTCTGTCTGTCTGTCTGTCTGTCTTTATTGTTATTATTATTATTATTGCCATCGAATCACACTGGACATGAAAATACAAGTCAAGCACACTACTTTGTGGGATACAATATCTTATGCAGTGTGCTACAATCCTATACTGCACAAATTATGCAAACGTAGTTGCTCATCAACATGCAGTTTAAAAGAAAATGTGCATACTGCATACTACTTTCTTTCTGAACCAGAAGGCATACGGTGTGGCAGCGTGGCGTATGTGAAGTATTTAGCATGCTGTCTTAACAGAACATGGACAGCGTCTGTAAGCTATTCCAAATGCCCCTGGCATTCTGTGGGTACCCATAATGCTTTGAGGTTGTGAGTGTGCCCGTGAGGTTTTAAACGTGTCTATGAGGTATTGAGCATGCCCCTTGGCTATCCGCGTCTGCTCTGGTGCAGTCTGGTGTCTGGGCACTGAGGGCTTTTGGAAAATCCTCGTGGTGGGCAGGTGCCAGTGAGGGTGCCTACATGGTCAGCTGCGGTCCAGAGGTAATCCACAGTGAATTCCAGCAGCGGCGAGGATCACGGCACCCATTGCCAGCATATTCTCTCTCTCCATCCATCAATCACTCAGTATTTCTCTCTCATTTCCCTTTCCCAACTTGCTCTTTTTATCTTCCTCTTCGCTCTCCTTATTTTCCTCTCCTTTCAGCGTCTTCTATGCATTTTGTCTTTCCTCTAACTCTCATCTAGTTTTCTCTCTCTCTATCCCTCCTCCGATTTCTCCCTGTCTCTGGAGCGAGTCCTCCCAGCGTGTTGGAATAGAGGAGGTGCTCCATTCAGCCGGTGAAACATTTCCTCTGCTCTCATTCCTTTGCCTTAAAACATTCAGCACTTTAACCAAAGGATTGCAGGAAGAAAGGATGAAAGAAGCAGCACGTGTCTGTCTTATTTCACAGAGCTGCTGGTATTCTTTGCCTCTTCCTTCTCTATTTTCCGTCCATCTCGTCATTCATCTGGGACACATTTCACATTTTCTCATGCTGGTTTTAGGGAGGTAAAATGGGATTTTGTATCCGGCCCACTGAATTAAGTTTACAACATATTCTGAAGTCTAGCACCATGTTTAGATGTAATGTATTTTCTTGTAGATGTACACTTTTGGGAAGATACACCTGCTATTTGTTTGGAACGCCAAGCAGGTTCTATTTTTTGGACAAATAATAAGAGAAGGACTGTTCTGTCTTTCAATAAAAAAGAGATGTTGCTAGTCTTATTGAGAGCCAAAGTACTTATAAATGCGCTTATTGTGCCTTTTACTCGGTCAGTTTTATGTTCATTTATATTAATAATATTACAAACTTTCATTAAGATTTTTTTTTTTTTTTTAAATAATGAATTTATTTATTCATTCTTTAAAAAAGGTCAATGTAAAATATCAACTATACCTTTCAAAATTTTAGGGGGAATGATATTTTTCAAATGAAAATAAAACAAAAATACAATAAAATAATAATATTGTGAAATATTATTAGAATTTAAAATAACAGTTCTCGAATTTTAATGATTTAAAAGTAGTGCTGTCAAACGATTAATCGCATCCAAAATAAAAGTTTTGTTTACGTAATATATGAGGGTGTACTGTTTATTTATTATGTATATATAAACACAAACACATGCATGTATATATTTAAGAAAAATGTATTTATATATAATATAAGAATATAAATGTATATACATGTAAATATTTTCAAAATATATACAGTATGTGTATGTATTTATATATACATAATAAATAAACAGTTTGACAGCACTATTTAAAATATAATATTATTTTAAATTATAATAATATTATAATTAAAATATAACTCCTGTGATGCAAAGCTGAATTTTCAGCATCATTACTCCAGTCTTCAGTGTCACATGATCCTTCAGAAATCATTTTAATATGCTGATTTGGTGCTCAAGAAGCATTTATTATTATAATGACAGTTGTGCTGCTTATAATTTTATGTGGAAGCAATGATACATTTTTGAGGACGAATAGATTATGAATAGTATGAATAAAACTCTTAAAAGAATAGCATTTATTTGAATGAATTTGTGTGCGTGTATGTGTGTAAAAATGTAAAAGTTTTTGATTAAATTAATGGATATTTGCTGAATAAAAATATAAATTTCTTAAAAAAAAAAAAAAAAGACCCCACACTTTTTGGTGCTCATTAATGGTAGTAACACATTTATTACACATTAGTTAACAGCTAATTAACCATTTATAAAGCATTGCTCTTATATATTATATTCAGGAATCATTTCTTTAAAGTTTTTTTTTATATGATAATAGTATATATAATGTTTAGACTATAGAGACAGTACTACATTGGTGGAATAAGATGCATGGCCCCTGTAAAGAGTTTCGTTTGCAGTGGGTTTGTCGGTCATGAAAATGTCGGTAAAATGCTGTCAGAGATTATTGTTGGAAGTTTATAGACAGAAACCATCGTTATTGAGGCTGAATAAGAGAACTCATGATTCATTGAGTGTGTAGACACAGTTGATGCTGTTTTGAGTTAGATTCACTTGATTTGTATACATCGTCACCCAAAGACACTCTCTCACACACACACACACACACACACACACACACACGGAACTGCAATCACACAAATGGATTTGATTTAACAATATTTTAGATTCGAATGGAAGTATAGCTTGAGTCATGCTCGATATGAAAACCTGATCTCTATTTTGTCATGTCTGTCCGGCATCCAACCTCTTCTACAATATGAAAAACTTGTTTATTTTGGATTTTGGATTGAGGGACCCCAGGAACTGATCTCTAAATATCCCATCAGTGAGTGTCTGACCATGATATGCTTCTATTGGCCCGGGGCATGACCCATCACACACACGACAGGCCCAAACATGGTGACGTAGCCCAGCTACAGGTCCGGTCCCCCGGCTTAGTCTTTTTCAATCATGGGGGGTTTGTATAAAATGTCGGCTAATGCAGCATGTGCTGGCGCCAGAGCAGTGTGTGTGTGTGTGAACACATGAGTGTGTGTGTCAGTGGGTACGGTCGATAATGTGTTTATATAACATCCTTCACATTCCTACACTAAGAGCCTTTCCATTCTCCCACACTCCTTCAACTTAGCGAGACTCCATTCTCAAATGACACACACACACAATACACACTTCATCATTACATCAACCAAATACAACACACACATACACACACGCACACATATACACACTTCATCATTACATCAACCAAATACACACAGTCTCATTGCTATGGCACTGCTTAGTATATACACAGCGCTGTAATGTTGTATAGCTCACACTTTCATTGTATATACACTTGTGTACCGTCCAAAATATGGTAAAATCTGTGTCGGCTCAAGAGGTGAAGACCAATTGTTTTGTTTTTGAATCCATCCGTTGTTCACTACATCCGTCTTTGTCATATTCTTCCTTTCTGCATCCTATCATCATTACCATTTTAGACAGTTCAGAATGCTTTTGGTATATCTGTCTGATTTTTGCTCACATAAACCACTTCATAGAAAATACAATAAAAAAAAAGAATAGAGAACAATGAAATTAAATGTGTGATGTTTCATGGGAAAAAAGACAAAGGTCAGATTTCAATATGAACATTTCGCATAGGATTCTTGAAATATCAAATATCAATGTACTTTAGCTTTCATTTGGTTGTGTTTGTTTTTAAAAATTTTAGAAATTTTAGAAGAACCACCTGAGACGAAGCTGACTCAAAGTTCGGCAACAAACTACTTTTTACATATTCTGTAAAATAAAATAAAATAAAATAAATAAAATAAAATAAAATAAAATAAAATAAAATAGAATAGAATAGAATGGAATGGAATGGAATGGAATGGAATGAATGAATGAATGAATGAATGTGTCACTGGCAAAATTCGCTGTTATGATTCTAAGGTTTATGTGGTTTTCAGAGTGTTTTTGACATTTTGATTAATAATAATAATAATAATAATAATAATAATAATAATAAATAAATAGATATGAAAAGTTAAAAGATATTAAAAGTTTAATAGTTTTCAAAAAATAAAAAAAATATTGTGATGCTTATTAATAATATTAACAATAACAAATAAATAAATAAATATGAAAAGTTAAAAGATATTAAAAGTTTAATAGTTTTCAAAAAATAAAAAAAATATTGTGATGCTTATTAATAATATTAACAATAACAAATAAATAAATAAATATGAAAAGTTAAAAGATATTAAAAGTTTTAATATTTTTCAAACAAATAAATATTGTGATGATTATTCATAAAATAAAATAAAATAAAATAATTAAATTAAATTTATGCATTTAGCAGACGTTTTAATCCAAAGCGATTTACAGTGCATTCAGGCTATATATTTTTTACCAGTATGTGTGTTC
>NW_015552643.1:497302-519562 GCF_001515605.1 Sinocyclocheilus anshuiensis
AACTAACTAACTAACTAACTAACTAACTAACTAACTAACTAACTAACTAACTAACTAACTAACTAACTAACTAACTAACTAACTAACTAACTAACTAACTAACTAACTAACTAACTAACTAACTAACTAACTAACTAACTAACTAACTAACTAACTAACTAACTAACAAATAAGCAAATAAATAAATAAATATGAAAAGTTAAAAGATATTAAAAGTTTTAATATTAAAAAAAATAAAAAATATTGTGATGATTAACAACAACAACAACAACACCCAACCAACCAACCAAACAAATGAAATATGAAGTTAAAATATATTAAGTTTGAATATTTTTCCCCAAAAATATTGCAATGATGATAATAATAATAATAATAATAATAATAATAATAATAAAATAATAATAATAACAAGGATTTTAGTTATTTTAGGCTTCCCCCCATTATGATACCAGGACAGTATATATAACACATATACACCCTTATGTATAGATTTTATTAACTAGAAAGTAAGTAAATAAATAAATAAATAAAATTCAAAGCTTTGAAAGAGCAACTTTTGAGTGTTTGAGCATTTTGAACGAATTTTGTATAGGGCGACATAACCTTAAATGTACCTACTCCTTATTTAACTTAAATATGTTATTTAATACAAAAAGTTTCAGATACACACACAGCAAACTCAGGATCGCATAATGTATAATACGGCCTTCTTTGCCGGATCTTTGCCGAAGGTACAATAAAACATCCTCACTGCCAGGTGCATCAAGCTGCGAGTGTCTGCGCAGCATCAGCATGCGTTTCTCTGTGCAATGGAGAGGGTCCACTCTCTGCTGTGTGCTGGAGAGAAGGAAGAAGCTCTTTGTGGCAATGCCAGCATTCGACACCGCCTGCTTCCTGCCAACGTTTCTGCGCCATCTTGCCAGGGCTCCGCTTTCCTTTTCCAAAATGCTGCCCCATCTGTTGCTTTGCAACGGAGGTCTTGCTCTCTTTTATTCACTCCATTTCAATCCCACACTCTCAGTCTCTGGCAAGAGGGACATTTTTGCTCCATTCTGGTTCTATGGCGGCATGGCAGTCAATGCTGACCCCATCTTAGCACTTCCTGGACTTTAGCCACAACAGAGCGGGAACCATCTTGGATCATTGGCAGAGACACAAAAGTGTTTCTTTTTTTTCAGCATCTCAGGATAAAAATGTTTATTTTATGTGTGAAAAAAAACATCTAGGCTTCTGTAACTGAATCTTTTCCATTTAGTAGTGATTCATTTACCCAGAATTACTGGTTTTAGTGAACCAGCTCAAAACACTGATTCATCAGCTCTATTATGTCCACACTCAATTGAGTCATCTGTAGTTAGGAGAACTTTAAGAACATGATACAAGACTGTGTGTCGTACAAACAAAAAATTATGCTTTTAAGAACAGGTTGAGAGTTGTAGTTCCAACCAAACAACTTTGTGATGCTGTTTGCAAATGTTCAGTTGACTACTGTTTTGGGGAACACAGGATCATGCAATAGGTTGGTAATGATGTAACCTAAGATGATAGTTGGCTAATAATGCTTATGGAAATTTCAGTCAGATTTGCGAACTAAGTGTTTTGTATAATGACGTAACTTGCTGCTTAACTACTATAGTATGATGCATTGTTGAAGAAAGGAACTAGCTAGTCATGATTGTTTTCCTAAACAGTAGTAACTTTGTCGCACAACTTCATTTAAACCACATCGGTTCAACAGTTTAGAACTGACTGGTGTAGTCATAAATTATGGCAATTAATTGGATCGATATCCAATTAACGTCAGATTATTACTGTAAATAATAAACATGGCATCTAAGAACTACTTTTTTTATTGGTTTTGTTCTCCATTGTTTTTCTTTATTTAGAGTTTGTTTGATCATCTGTCAATGTTCTGTCGTGGGTTCCCTCTATCATCATACTACAGGATTCCAGAGCAAATGCAAGATACAAGAGATGTATAATTAAATCTGTAGATAGATGGAATTACACATTGATTGTACTGCATGTTAGCTTGCTTATATTGTATAAGAGCATGTTCTATTAAAGTCCACGTCATATTATTGAGAAACTATGCTTATAACCACATGTAGCCAAGCTGTAGTTCAAGTTTGTGAATGTTTTTGAAACTTTGGTTTTGGGAAAACAATGAATCATTGAACAGTTGTTGCTATGAATGTTGCTAACTTACAGCAGTTGACTAAAGGCCAACGTATACTTCGTTTTTTACACAGAAAGTCTGCGAGAGTCTGCGTCCGCGCGTGTAAAAAAAATTGTCACCAAAATAGTAAGTGCGCAATGTATGCACACCTTGGGCCCTATCACATACCTGGCGCAATACGACGCCAGGCGCGATGCAAGTGTTTTTTGCTAGTTTCAGCCCAACGCAGTTATCATTTTCATGTCAAGCGCCACGTTTAAATAGCAAATGCACTTGCGCCCATCTGTTCACCTATGGGCGTGCTGGTCTGAAAACGAGGTGTGTTCAGGCGTATTGTTGGCGCGTTGCTATTTTGAGGCAACTGAAAACGATTGTGCCATTGACCAACTAAAACCGCAGCTACCAAAAATGGCGCAATATTATAATTTTTTTATTTAAGGGGCGAGTTCGTATTATGCGCAAAATGCGCATTCACTCTGCTTATTACACACACAGGGATTCCCAGCAGCACACAAACATGCCACATATTAAAAATGAATGGATTACAATCTACTGTAAAAGATTATTATTGTGTACACTTTAACCTCGCGCACGAGCAGATCCGTTTCCTCTTTGGAGACGCGTTCAGTCTTTGCTCTTGCAAATTCCGCCATGTAAATAGCGAATCCGCTATGGTGCAAGCGCAACTGGCTTTTAAAGGGAATGGGGGATGGGACTCTGATTGGTTTATTGCATGTTATGCTCAAAACACACCCATGGCTCATTAAGGGTATAGGTACAACCCTTGCGTTAAACTAGCAAAAGTGGATTCGGACATGCCCTAAGTTTTTGAAAGTACTTTGTACGTGCAGGTCATACATGCACATTGACTTGGTTTTGCACTAATCAGTTCTTCTACAAGGTGGCAACACTGGCCCGGGCCGTTGTTTCACAGTAGAAAAGGAAACTAAAAGAGACGGAACAACAACAACAAAATAGCGGAGACTGAAACAATAGACATCCAAATTGACGAGCGCTTGTGTGAGGGGGTTGCGAGAGAGCCACAACTTCAGTTTAAAAGAGTACAAATACATTTTTATCAGTCATAACTTCTGGAGAAAAATACAGAAGATGCTGGAAAAAAGATGAAGCCATCTAGAGCGCATGTGTTGATCGCCTGCATTTGCACAAGCTATCAAATGGAGTACACTTTGAAAGTTTATGTGTTCGACGCATACAAAAACAAAGTATACTTTGGGTTTAACAATGCTTTTAGAAAACACACCCCATAAGTGATTCTGTGAGCAGTCCATCCGATTCATTAAACCATTCATTCAACAAACCTACGTCGTTTTTGTTTTCTGAAAACATAGCAGTCAATTGTGGGAACAAAGGAAGTAGAAGTGTAGAAAGGGTCAGGATTGTTCACTCTCACATATACTCTAATCCTACCAATCCATAGCAGGGTTTCGACAGAAAACTGGGTGCCAACGTGCCAACCAGATCGACTTTTCATTCCCCCCTCTGATGTCTCAACAGCACTTCCCGGATCAGTACTTCATCTGTCACATCCACAAATACACACACACACAGATCCCTTCACTCTATTGTACATGCGTTTGGTACGAACATCTCTCACACACACTCCTGTCGGTGTTCCTTTCGCCCATAATGAGGTCTTATTAAGCTCCTTTGGTGTTGAGAATGGAAGTTGTCACCGGGACGCAGGTAAGCCAGCCGCCACAAAGGCCGATGTCTGACGCTAAACAAACGGCTGACATCGCTCGCGGCTGTGCTCAGCCACGGTGCCAGAATGAGCGTCACTTCAAGTATTTCTGACGCGCATTTATCGTTCGACAAGAGAATGTTTTGAGCTGCCGAAAAAATGGAGTGAGGATAGAAAGGTATTTATTAGAAATCTGTTTATTCTATTATTCTGACTATATCTTATTGTCACCTTGACATGCTTAAAACTCCTGTCGGCATTGGAGTCAGGCCCACTGAAATGACGGCGGACGGATATGTTTACCTTTCCCCGAGCGCGTGGGATGAATAACCTGCGGAGGGAAAGGTGCCTTATTAAATTTGATGAGGAGAAAAGTGTCTTAACGTTTTATCGGAGACAGAGTGTATTTGTGCGCCGCTATCAGCTTCGTTACAGATGCCTCTGTATCCCACGACACACTCGTTGCACCGATAACCAGGCTTCTGCGTGTGTATGCATACATTTTTTTTGCATGAAATGATGATTGTGTGGTTATTGAATCAATGTACGTGTCACAATGAGAAAAACGTGTCAGTCAGGATGATGGGTTTGTGGAAGGATGTTGAGAATATATTCTGGAATATTCTAATCCCAATTTTGATTCTCATTGTGCCTAGGCAGGTAATGTATGGCTTTGATTTGAACATTTGGATACATCTAAGGCAATTGCAGATTTAGACGAAACTTTGATTGTTTTTTTTTATATACTGTATATAATTAGCCAAAATGGATCAAATATTAGAAATATTGACTTGAAGTTACTTTGACCAACACTTTTTTAATTTATTTATTAGTGGGTTTTAGTGTACATTTATGCATTCAATCAATCAATCAAAAAAACAAAAAACAAAAGACAGTCATGATGAGAACCAAAACACAATTTGTGGATATGACAACAGCACCTTGGAGTAACTAGTTAGTTGGGTAACTAGTTTAACATAAAAATACAAATAAAATAAGTAATAAAACAACAACAACAATAATAATAATAATAATAATAATAATAATAACTAGATTTATTAGCTGCTTTTAGCGCACATTTATGCATTAAGGTTGGATGCTTGGTTTACTTTATTTTAACTCTTAAATGTTATGTATTTTAATATAATGTGATTGATTTGTGCATCAGAGTATTCAGTTTTTTTAAGGATTTATTAGTCATTTTTAGTGTACATTTATGAATTAAAAAATAAATAAAAAAGACACTGTCATGATGAGAATCAAAACACAATTTGTGGATATGGCAACAGCGCCTTGGGGTAACTAGTTAGTTAGGTAACTAGTGAAGCTATAAATAAAAAAAATAAATAAATAAAGATTTATTTGTGGTTTTTAGTGTACATTTATGCATTAAGGTTGGATGCTTGATTTATTTTATTTTATTTCACCTATTAAAATAAACGTATTTTAACATAATTTGAATAATTTGCGCAACAGAGTATTCAGAACATTCAAAGACATTCAAGAAAAAAATTAACATTATTTTGAAGTTTGTAGTCAATAGTGGCAAACTATTCCCCTCAAGGACCTAACAGTTAAAACTTAAGCGATGTTGTTGAATTAGTGCTGATGAATTGTGCATCATAGGAACAGGAACGTGGACTAAGAAACCTTGGCAAACTACAGTCAAAAAAGTAGCTTGTATACACTGGAGGTGGCCGCATTATTTGACTGAATGTCTTGGCATAATCAAGCGTTGCTAGTTTACTTTTACACTGTTAATCACACCAGCCAACTTTTAATTCTTTTTCCCATTGTATGAGAGTGTATTGGAAGCACACATGTTCACCAACACAGACATGTAAAACGTGGTCAAGTTGTCTTTATGTAAAACGGGAACAATTTACTGCCCACAAACTTCTCTTTATCTCAGGAAAACGTAAACTCCTAAAGATGGAAATTGAGAAATCACGCATAAACACTCGTTTGACACGCACACTTATATCTGTGAGATGCAGTGGCCGGGATTGTGTGTATGGTATATAAAAGATTAAAGTGTGTGTATGAGGTGATGCATTGCCATTGTCAGAAAGAAATCCGGCAGGGCGGCCCACCACTATCAGCTCTGAGATGAGAGAAGTCCTTAATCCTACACACACACACATACATTTACATCTGCAAACAACAAACAATACGCCCACATAATTCATACAGGGAACGACAGGAGGAGAGAGGAAAAGGAGGACCGGAACTCTATTTTTCCTGCTTCTGTCAGAGATTTACGGTTGAAGACTTTAACTTGTGATGTGCTATCACACACTTTGTGTTTGTGCATGTGTGTGTGTGTGTGTTTGTAATGGGGGGAATCACTCTAAGTTATCCCCCCGAGAACAGAAACAACGCCAGAGCACTGGAAATAAACTGTGTAAACAATGAACCTCATCAATCCAGTTAGAACACTGTCTTTGTTGTAGGTTGACATTTTTGTTTAAATCAGATTTTTACTAGATTTGTACATTTTATAGAAGAAAAATATGAGTGGTGTTTTTGCCCATTCAAAACTTGCTGCCAAAAATGCTACGGTGCTTATTTATTTATTTGTTGTTGTAGTTGATTACTGTAGCAAAACCCTTCACTAGCACTAGCTACCATATATTGGAGTGTTGCTAAAAAAACAGCCATTACTTACTCAGTTTTCATTTTCCCATGATCCTTTAGAAATCATTTTAATAACTGGTGCTAGAGAAACATTACTTATTATAATTAATGGTGAAAACAGTTGTGCTTAATATTTTGCCTTGATAAGATTTCTAGGATTCTTTGAATAGAAAGTTCAGAAGATTAAAAAAAAAACATTTTTTAAATAGACAAACTTTACTGTTACTTTTGAATGCATCTTTGTTAAATAAGAAGAAGAGAAAAAAACGTACAGATTCCAAACATCTGAACAGTAGTGTATTTAATTAATGTTATAAACTTAGTCAAATGTAGCAATAATAAATTATTAAATGACTTTTCAAATTGACAGTTATATAGACCTATTTATTTAATCCACATCAAAAATCTTTTTTTTTTTTTGTAAGAATAAAATAAAACATACAATTTTAAATTACACATTTTTAACTGCAACTTTTAAACTGGGGGAGATAAATAAACACAAACAATCAAACAAACTACAACAACAACAACAATAATAATAATAATAATAATAATATTTTGTAATAATATTTTGTAATAATTTGTAATAATATTTTGTAATACTACTACTACTACTACTACCACTACTACTACTAATAATAATAATAATGATGCTTTTATTTATTCTTTTGCCAAATGCTTTTCTTTAGTCATTTATTGACTTGAATTTAGACTTGGGAGCAACCACTAAAGTTTCGACTGCATTTTAAGACATCACAGTAGCCAAATTTTATATTAACACACCGCTTCACGACGTGCCTAATTACAGTCTTTCATGACTAAAATTAATAACATAGTTGTGTTTATTTAGATCATTTTTCTTTTTCACATTCACTCATCACTCAATCCACATTTTCATTTTTTTTCTCCCCCTCATGTTGGACCGTTTGCTGATGAGCTGTGCTTAATATGCTTACTTTCTTAGCTTGACCTGCAGAAAACTGCATGGCAACTGGTGAAAATCGAGATGCGACCAATCAGAAGATCTGATCAATGAGCCTTATCACGGCATGTCATATGATACGTACCGTAATCCACCTGAAACAGAGTATAAAGCACATACAGTATACGCTTCACACATTTGCCACACAGAGCACTCGCACTCAGATAAGAATGAAAGACATGAGTGCATCACACACACATAAATAAACGATAAGACTTCTTTAAACACACCTCGTAGATAAACGCACATGCACAGTTATATGGACGCACCATCAGTATTAATGGTCTTCCCATTCGCTGTGGGCCTTTCTGTGTGTGCGTGTGTGTGTGTTATTTTAATTCCCATTCCAGAGTGCTAACTCGACATTTCTCTAATTAAAATGTCACTAGGCAGATGATTAGAACTAGCTTCTGAAGTATGAGCCTACGTTACTGTGTGTCTGCGATTATCAGCGTGTTAGTTGGGTTGATCAATGTGAATGTATTTAGATGTAATTGAATTGAATACTAATGTCTTTTCAGTGCACCACGTGTGGGCTGCGTCTGATGTCGTTTGGCAAAAGAACACACACCGTGGGCAGTTGGTGCCTGCCTAAATCTTTAGGCGAATTAAATTTTTCGCAAGAACAATAACAATGACGTTTTCCCACATGTATCGTTTACAAACCAGTTCCCTCTTCCTCTGAATGGACCATACAGGTAGTATTAAACTGTCAATCAGAAGATGTTAGCAGAATTTTGATTGGCTGAACTGCAGTGCATCATACCGTCAGCCTGAAAAAAAACAACCTCAGGTCGAGCGTATCGTGAAATGACAACTGGGAAATGCTAACTGCCACAGGTGAATGGTTGTTCTACCATTATGATTTTTCTTTACATTTACATTTAGTCATTTAGCAGATGCTTTTATCCAAAGCGACTTACAAATGAGGGCAATGGAAGCAATCAAAATCAACAAAAGAGCAATGATATGCAAGTGCTATAACAAGTCTCAGTTAGCTTAACGCAGTACACGTAGCAAGGTTTTTTTATTTTATTATATAATAAATAAAAAGAAAACAGATAGAATAGAAAAGAAAAAGAATAGAGTAAGCTAGTGTTTGAGGCCTTTTTTGCTTTTGTTAATTGTATAATAAATAAAAAGAAAACAAATAGAATACAAAAAGATTAGATAAACTAGTGTTAGTTTTTTTTAAGAATAGAATTAGAATAGAGCGTGCTAGAGTTAGAGGGTCAAATAAAGATGGAACAGATGTGTTTTTAGCCGATTCTTGAAGATGGAAGCTGCTCTGATTGAGTTGGGCAGGTCATTCCACCAGGAGGGAACACTTAATTTAATTTAATTTGACCATTTTACCAAACTGTGCAAATAATTCAATCATTACATATTGTATACATGATAGAATATTTACTGTGTATAAAATGAACGAGCTAACTTTTTTGAGGAGTTTCGCCTCTTTTGGCCAAAATAATTTATTATATTACAGTATATAATATATTAAAAAAGGGGTAACTGCTATAATGTATTATATTTAAATTAAATTTTGATTTTGTTTGTCTATTTTGTAATAATATATTTGCTATTTTTATATATTTACTATTATTTTTTTTACTATATTGTATTTTTTTATGGTGTCTTTGCTACTGTATGTACGTACTTCTTAAATATAGGTAAAATGTAAAATTATTTATGCATACAATAAGTGCAACATATCAAATTATTCATTAAAATTTTAGCACATAGTTAAAGACACTTACTTATTAATGTAAATGATTTACCATTTATTCACAATTTGGCGAAACTTCTATCCAAAGCAACTCACTTTTGCTAGTGCCCTTCTCAACCAATTGTAGAAAAACAAAAAATATTATTATTTAAAAAAATTATTATTTAGAACTGTGTTTATTATCATTTTTTATGATATACAGTGGTTTTGGACTAATTTAATGTCAGAAATGCATTAATAAGTGTGAAAATCCAATCACTCTCTTGTTTTGCTTTTTCCCGCTACTTAGCCTACTCAAGATGGAGATATACTATTTAACCCAGCTTAAAACAGCAATTTGTTCACACAATTCAGCATAGATTGCAACATGAAAAGATGATTATTATCGTTATTTTTTATGCCTGCGTAAAAAATATTAAGTGGATTATTCAAAGCGATCAGTCGATGAATGCAGAGATAATTGAATATTAAGTACACTGACTGATAAAGACACAGATTAACTGGCTTTGAAATTATATATTTGAACTGCGGTATTCTGTACATGAATGTTGTCTTTTGATTGTAGCCTATATTATAAAATAACTAGGCAGCTATAACTCCTTTCTCACTGCTGACACCAGGTTGACCATCAAACGACTGAGGTGTCGTGACAGTTGTGGAACGATAGTTATGTGAGTTTCTACATGACTGACATGAAGGGGATGAGGGTGTATATGTGTGACAATACTTTGTGACGTGTCTTTAACAGGACAGGCTGTTACGGGTTTTGAGTGTCTTTGGCAAACTGACATGAAGCACGAATTTGAACTTTCACTGTCACCCATCTTTTGTACTTTACCCAAATGTCTGTCATTCCTGTAAGAGGACAATGGTTCCTGTCAGACTTGTCAGAGCATGTGCACTTACCAATACATTTTATGTTTTAACCCCCATATACTAATATTTAATGTTTACTGTCTTTGTTTGGACTGCCACAGATTCAAACAATTTCTGTTAAATAATTATCATTTTGAAATTAACCTAATTCATAAATTTTATTTATTTTATTGTATGTATTCCTAGTACCCAATCAACTTAAACTATTTAATCTTTGACTCTGTTTTATACCAGATATGACTGAAATGTTTTACAGCATAATGTTGTTTCAGTTTGGAGTCAATTTTTACACCAGCAAAAAAAAAAAAAAAAGACATGCAAAAACTTGGAAAAAAAGAACTTGAAGGTTAGAGGAAATGTTAACTAAAATTCTGCAATCATTTTGTCACTGCCATGTATTTTGAAAACTATGTGACTCTCTGTCTTCCTTGAAACACTTAAGTTATTTAGAGCCAAGTATCAAATCTGTTTTATTCTGTACATTGAAAGTAGAAGATGACCATAAGACATTTTGCTAACCTTCTCCTTTGGTGTTTACACAAAATAAAGTCACAGTTTCAGAATGACATGTATTGATGGGGGTGGGGAGGAACTATGCTTATTCCCTAAGGTATACCTCAGGGCTCTGTATGTGGCCCGCTTAGATTCCAGTTGTTCATTGTTAAAATAAATATTAATTCACTTTTTTTTTTTTTACCTACAGGTGATCGGGGTTAGTGGTACTTAGTTACACTAAAAGTGTGAATTTTTAAGTTAAGTTTGTCACCAAGTAAGCAATAAATCTTTTTATTTTTTTTTATTTTTTTGCCAGTGTTGTAAAAACAAATGTGCGGTCTGTCTTTGTCAGCTGTTTCCTCTTTTTCCATCTATATATTGTATTTTGTGACCTTTCCATGTGAGAGATAAAGAGAAAGGGGGTGGGGGGATACAGAGAATAAAGAAGAGTCAGAGCCTAGCAGAATAGCACAAAAAAATAAACAGTTTTAGCTCAAAGGATAAAATATCTGCAGCTTAGAAGAACTATGTCGATAGGGGAGGGGGGATAAGCCATGTAAATATTATTCTGTTTACCTGTCTGCATGTCGCAAATTAATCACACACACACACAGACACACACACACACACACACTCTCTGTTTACCTGTCTGCGCAGCCTACATAAATCATGGGGGTGTATGGAACAGCTTCACTGTAAACAGTTCTAAGCGCTACCAGTTGGCACCGTTTTGTTTTGGTTAGGATACGAAATGAGTGATGGGCCCTTAACACTGCACTGAGGGGTTGCCAGCCATGATAGAGGGTCGCGGGACACTAGGGTGCTCATATGTGTGTTGTGTCTGTCTTCAGATATCAGTCATTGACTCCCTACTACCCTTGAGTTCAAAAGTAATGAGCGCTGATTGTATAAGGTGTGTCTAGCTGTGTGTATTTATGCCATGTGAAACTTTCCAGAGGAAATTTAATTGCTTTTAGCTTAGGAGGGCTTAATGGAGGTCTCATTTATGTTTCATTTAAGTATCAACATTGTCTCATATGTTACACCTAAAATTTCTTGGGAGAAATAAGTGCATACACAAATGAAACAATTATTGACATTAGGACAATAATAAATATAATGTACTTTACAATTTTATCAGAAATATACTACTAAGAATACATAATAAAAACATTTTATTGTTATTGTTTGTAATTCCTTCAAGATAATAACGAGATCTTCTTTGCAACTTTTCTTTCCAGTAGGCTTTCATGTCAGTTGGTTTCTTGGATTTTTTCTAAGAAGTGTGTGTGTTTAAGGGAAAGTTAACTGAAATAAAATTAAAGCTGAAATATGAAAAGACGTCACAGAGGGCCAAGGTAGTTAGTTCTGCTTCTTTGCTTTATAAGATTTTTACCTGCTGATTATTTTACATTTAAATCATTTGAATTTGGTTCGGCTTAAATATGCTTTCATATGTAGGGGTCTGGATTACCGCTCAACATATCTTTGCAGGGGGGGCATCTTAACTCGGCTCATTATCATAGTATTTCTCCTACCTGCCTCATTCATTTCTCCTTTTTGGGGGGCAGAATGGTTTAATTTAATATATTCTGCGCGTTTAATCATAAGTCGCATGTACTTGCAGCTATGGAAGAGCTGGATGGATCACAGGCCTTTTGATTTTCACAAATCCAACATCCCTCCGTGGGTTCAGTGGTGCTCATGAAAGAAAGATGCTCCGAAATCAGAGAAAGAAAGATAGAGAGAGTTGAATAAGACAGGTAAGGAAAAAAAAGATGGGTAAGTCTACAAGTCTATCACTCTTTCGAACCTTTTTTTAAACAGCGACATGCACACATAATCACCTCTTCTTTTAAATATTTTGAGAGAATATGCGACTGTTTTTTCTTTTTTCTTTTCAATAATACGTAATACTTTAAGTTCTGTTCAAATGTTGTTTTTGAACATACTTTTGCTGGTCTTGCTTGGATACTTTAGATCAGGCATTTTCAATTTTTTTTAATGCTATAATGGCTAAGATTCAGTCGCTCTGTGGCCCTAATCAATGTTCTTGTTAATTAATGGTTAATAGCTAATAGCTAATTGATATTAACGTTAAATATTGCTGATTATATTTTGTTGTATATTGCATATACTAGGAGAACAGGATAACCAGTTAGCACTATGCTAAACTAGTAGGCTAAATGGTTAACTTGCTAACAAAAAACACAAACAAAAGGAACGTGTTTATTTGACCATCTGTAACTTCGGTCATACAATGTGACATGTTATATATATCATTTAAAAGGCATTAACGAATTTTCATGATTAAAATCACATAAATCACAAAGGAATTTTCTATGTTGAAAAGTTTTTCAGAATCTCACATTACAGAAATGGTTTGTTAATGCAATCCATCCACATTATGCTCCATTTCACTATTTGTTTATCCAGATCATGCATTCCATCTTCAAATTGCAAGTTTTAAGGATATTATAAAGATCCTCTATTTGCTTGCTAAATTAAATTGGATTTACTTTTGTCATCGTACAAAAAAGTTAACATTACTTTGTGTTTATTACGTTGTAAGTGGTAAGTATATATGTATATTACCATCATTACTGTCCAGTTTTTACAAACAAGAGCGTGACGGTATCAATGTCAAATTCTGTAAATGTGAACTGTTTTGCACACTTTTTCCTCTGAGGATTTCAGGGAGCGACGCTCTTCTCTAGATGATCTTTTCACTGAGAAAAATCAGGTTTCCTTCACACTCGCTCAAAATATTATGTTCATTCACATTTATCCACACAACCTCATTGTCATGAGCAATGGCACTTAATTCCACTAATAACGTTTCAATGCAGGTTCATTATTAGCGCGCATGTCGGGGGAAGTTTCTCGGGTGAAGTGTGTGAATTCCCAGGTCAGCACTTACATTAATGAGAGCGTCGTCGAGGGCTTTCTGCGGCGTGTTTTTTTGCTAATTCCTCTCAAACTGTGACCTGTAACGTGTCTTCAACCCTCCTGTTTGAAACAGAGGCTTTTAAAGCTTAGTGCATGTGATAGATGGAGTTTAGAAGGGAAAAAAAAGACACTTCCAAAGAATGCAGATGATTAGTTTGAAGAGTTGAACAGTGGGAAAAGAAACGTTCTGTGCTCTCATTGTGTTTCAATAACTTTAAAAAGAAACTAATCCAGTGTACTCTAATTGCATGCCACCTCCCAGATGGGGACCTCTCCTCTCCAGATTCATTGTGGTACAGAATACTGCAGCAACCTCTAAGGATCCCGCTTGCAGTATTCCTGTAGATCCCATAATGAGTTTTTAAAAGATATAATAGTGCTCTATTAGAGATTCTAAAACCCTAAAAAAGAGGTTTGTCTTTGCAGGCATCAGATATTAACGTTGACGCTGGATTAAGGTTTCATTTCGTCGTCTCCGTCCATTATTCGGCCCAGTCGGCAATCTGGCAGATTGACGGGAACTTTTAATTAAACCACAGTAATTATGGTGGAAATCTCTCACGGAAAAGAAAGACTCCAAATTCATTTCATCTGACTAATTATCGGCCACATCCTGATGTCTGCGCCACACAAGTTCGAAGCCGCCATCTGAGACGCCAACGGCGCGACTGGGCAAGGAGGCCAGACAATAAGAGGCCCAAAGATCTTTGTGCAACAAAAAGTCGTCGGTTCGCTGTCTTCATTAGATCTTTCGGTTCTAGCTAACACAATGAACGCAATCATCTTTTCCTGCGGTGTGGAAATGAATATCGTAAGTTGCTTTGAATTCGGCTGAGGAACAATCACACGGAGGAGATAGCGCTGTTGATTTTGCAACCGTGGCTGAGCGAGTCAGTGAATCAGAATGTTTGCTGACTCCGCCGAGAAAAGGACGCACGGGACACTCGCTTTTCCATCTCAACCTCCCCCCCTCTCTCTCGCTCTCTCTTCCTGGGTTTAGGGCGAAAAGTAATATAGGAATCACTTTAGGCGGAAAAGAGCATTGCTATTTAGGCTTAGAGGTTCAATCAGTCTGGCTGGAATGATGGTGATGGTGAGTTACCATTAGGCTGACCTGATTAGGGCCGACTTAGGCACCGCAGTCATATGTGCCATTTCCCTGATAGTGCTGGAATCTGGATTTCCTGCTTGGCTGCGTCTGTATGGCTAAACTCAGCCAAGCGCGGTGTCTCTGAGCGCGCAGAGCGGGAAGGTAATTCTCATTTCAGCCCAGTGCTCCGCACACTCGACAGAATCTCACACTGCGGAAATCCAGCGTGGAGGGAAATATGACGTTTTGGCGATTTCACAGAACTTTGGTGTAATGTTCAGGCCGACATCAATAATATTGTGTTAGGTGTGGTGGGGAAGTTATCTAGAAGGATGTTAAGAACGTTTGCCTGTTAATACACTTCAAAGACATCCACTTTATGCCCATAAACAGATGTTCATTCTGTGTTTCTGAATCTGGATGAAGTTAGACAGATAGATAAAATTAATACAGTTTTCAGAACACACCCGTTTTCCACTGTTCAACACAATCCAATGTAGTTCTGCCCCAAACTCATGCCACTGGACAAAGTCCACCTTCTGTTTTCTGATTGGCTGACAAGATCTAGCAACCACGTGTATGTACGTATGTTACAGATTCTGTTTCAGTAATAACAGTCAGATAGTAATTTTAAAGTATAAACAGTATTTAAAAAATGCTTATATTGAGCTGTGGTGGTCATGCTACAAATGTGAGTTCGAATCTGTCTGGCGACATTTATTTACCAAACCCGTTTTAACCCTTTTTCTCCATCATTTCCATTATATTAGGTTGCCATTATAAATAAAAGTGACCAAAATAAACAGAACAATTAGATTTTACATATTCTGAGGTGCAGAAATCGCCACCGGGATGCTAATCAGCCTGGCTTTTTCATGCATTTCTATGTCGTCGTGATGCTCTGAGTGGTTGCTTATTAGTTCAAATCAAGAGATCTCCAGAGTCTTGATTTTCTGGTCTCTTGATATGATTCAAGTACCTACTTAAAGGGATAGTTCACTCAAAAATGAAAATTCTGGCATTAATTACTCGCCCTCATGTCCTTCCAAACCCGTAAGACCTTCGTTCATCTTCAGAACACAAATTAAGATATTTTTGATATCCGAGAGCTTTCTAAGAGCTACGGAACTACCACGATCAAGGCCCAGAAACATAGTAAGGAAAACATTATAATAGTGCATGTGACATCAGTGGTTCAACCATAATTTTATGAAGCTACGATAATACTTTTGTGCACAAAGAAAACAAAAATAATGACTTTATTCAACAATTCTTCTCTTCCGTGTCATTCTCTGCTGCCATTCACGAGAGTACCACGATGCATGCATCACAGAAAGTATTCTTGTAGCTTCATAAAATTACAGTTGAACCACTGATGACACATGGACTATTTTAACGATGTCCTTACTATCTTTCTGGGCCTTGATCATTGTAGTACCATTGCTGTCTATGCAGGATCAGAAAGCTCTCGGATTTCATCAAAAATATCTTAATTTGTCTTCTGAAGATGAACGAAGGTCTTACGGATTTGGAATGACATGAGGGTGAGTAATTAATGACAGAATTTTCATTTTGGGGGGAACTATCCCTTTAAGTGTAAACGTGAGGTATCATTCATGTACTGTACTTTATAGTTTCAAATCCCTAACCTAAATAATAGTAACAGGCCTATTAGCATTATCAAAGACCACTGATAAAACTGGCTGAGGAATGTGCTCAATACAGTATGCGGTTTATTTGTTCAGCATTAGCTGAAGTTTAGGCATGTTTTCTGACATACAGTTGCACAATGTGTGTGTTTGAAAATTCCAGTGGTTTCATTACATACAGTGCATCTCATTTTCAGACCTGCTTCAGCATGATGGACCCATGTTTCCACTGGCATGTTTCCCTCTCTCTCTTTCTTTGTTTCTCTCTTTCTTTCTCGCAGTAGATAGTGTAATGTCTAGTTGGGCACGGAGCCCAGTTCTGCAGCAGCGATGCGTCCCGTACTGACACACGGTTACAGTTCCTCATTCAGCGCGTCCAATCCTCATTTCAGCATTATTTCATCACCTGCGTGTGTGTGTGAGCATTTAACTGAGGATGGTGACTACAGGTTTCTACCGATGAATCAGCACGAACACAATTGCTCTCTCTCTCTTTCGTGTTCTATTCTCCTGTTCTGTCTGTCTGTCATCAGGCTTCACGCACCCTCTGAGCTGTCACTCCAGAACAGGATGCCCATTTAGGTTGGACACAATTATACACTTATGTGTGTGTGTGTGTAGCCCATGCATGCCATAAGACATCGAGCAGGGACCTGGGCCAGTCGGAAATGTGATCCGCCCCATCGGCCGCCCCCTCCCACTCTGGGTCTGCCCGTCTGGGAGAAAGGAACAGTGGGAATTCTGTGTGGCTTTGAGCAGCCGAAGCCTCTTCCCAACAATTACCTTCAATTAGGGGAGCACAGCGGTGCGCAGGCAGAGAAAGGGACCCCATTAGGGGCCAGGCTGGGCGACTGGAGTCAGGCCAGTCCTACTGTCCCCCTCTGCTCACTTACACTGCCCCGGGGCTAAGGTTACACCACACACACCCTGTCTCTCCACCTCTACCTGTATATCTAGCTGCTTCTGTCTTCCTGGTCATCCTGATCATCTTCTTTTCCTTCGCTAGGGAGATAAAAAAAAGAAAATGTTTTGTAAGGACAACAAACCTTGGTCATATCTTATTTATTTACTTACTTATTTTGCAAAGATTTGTTTATGACGTAAAAGTTTCAAGGTTTCTTGCTCCAGAATTACTTTTTATTTCAATTTATCTATAATATAGTTTTAGTTTTTTCAGCTATTTATGTTCAGAAGTACATGCATTGCAAACCCATTTGGTAGACTAGTATTCACTCTAACATTCATTTAGCAAAAATACAGTCGAAGTATACCGATTAATACTGTATAGTTGATATATTTGTGTTATCAAGTGTGAAATTTGTTTTATAAGAAGGTGTAAAATGTGTTTTTTTTTATCATCACCTTTTTATTGTCTTTTATATATAAACAAAATAACATAATTTGAACAAACAATCAAGGAATGAGGAATAACATACATATGAATACTTTCTGACAGTCTGACAAGATAAAAGAAAAAAGTTAAATAAATATAACAATAAGATAAGAGATTAAATAAAAAAAGATTAATAAATTAAAATAAAAGAGGGTTACTTTATATAATCATTTAAAAAAATCCAATATGTTGGAAGAAAATATTGTCAGACATCAATTGTACCAGGTATGTTAAATGTGTGTTTTTTGACCTACTGTAATAAAATGAACTGAACATCAAAGTTATGACTTCTATACCAGTGGGCCTCTAATATTTCCTCCATTTTTTTTTTTTTTTTTTTTAAATGCATTTTAATGATTATTTTTAATGTATTTGCTTGTTTTATTGTATGGTTGAGTGGACAAAAAAAAAACTAAATTTTATGTATTTTTTGAATTTGTATTAAGTTTGAATATTTTCAATTATTAATTATATTAATAATGTGATTAAGTATTATCGTTATGTGTGAATATACCGTTGTGTATTATAATTAATACAATTGATACCTAGTGGGCACAGCAAAATCTGTTCTGAAATTCGTTTGTGTTTAAAGGAACACTCCACTATTTTTGAAAATAGGCTCAATAATCAAGGAACTTTGCTGCCGTACCATGGGTGCAGCAGGCGCAATGATATTACGCAGCGCCTGAAAATAGGCTTATTGGAAGTTACCTAGCTGAGGACTATTTTCAGGCGCTGCGTCATTTTGTCATTTGTCATCTTTTGTCATTTAGGGGTAATATCTGTGCTGCTTCCTCCTTTTTACTTCACTGTGACTGGCATGACCAAGTTCCTGGAAACTGAGTAGGCATCTTTGATTCGTAAATGTGGCGGTCATATGCCATGTAATGTTATTAGGATTTCAAAATGAGTTATTTTGGAGCATTAATTTGAATAGATATTGTATTTAAACTGGTGGAAGACATTTTAAGCAGTTTTAGAAGAAAAATCATGTTATTACCCCTTTAATATACAATGGTTGTCAGTTTAAGCAAGAATAAGCTATGAGCTCTCTCAGTTTGCCAAACCACCCACCTCATCCAATTGTGTTTTACCAGGAAAGAGAATCGATCAAGACTGTCATGCATCTGTTTTATTCTTCAATTGTTAGTGCATGAGTAATTCAGATGACTCTCACCTGTTTATTCACTTAAGATTTATGAACGATTGCATTGTGTAACATCAACACACTCAATATATTATGAGTTCAGTGAAAATGGCGGCCAATAAATCAGACTGACACCTCACTCTCTTAGTTTCCAAATCTCATACTCATACTCTGAAAAGAGAAAAGTGGCTCTTTCAGCTTTCCTGACTTTCATTAAATGGACATCTCAAGACAATTTCTCTTAAAGAAACCGTCCCGCAGTGTCTTCCAAACACGCTTGTCTTGAGAAAAACCCTCAAGGTTTTTCTGTCCTGGTGTGTGTGACATTGAACTGTTGTAAAAGTATAGGAATATTAAGAGTTCCTTGATTTAGCGCGAGCATATCAAACCAGGTGACGTTTCAATTAATTTTTCATCTGAATATAAGTTAACTTACACATTCCTATTCATCATTTTTAGATTTTAGGAAAATTTTAAATATTAGTCAACTATAATTATAGTAGAATTCTACCAAAATGTTCCTGTTGAACCCTGTTATGTTAATGCTTTATCATTCTATTTTTTGGGGGTTTTAGAACCTTTATTAGTATTTTAAATTGTTCTAAAAAATAAAAAAATACAGTACAAAGAATATTGACTGTAAATGATGTTAGGCAGAATATATATTGGTTACACTTTATTTCGATAGTCCACTTTAGACATTCTATTAACTATAAGTAACTTTGTAACTACATGTCAACTACATGTCAACTAATTCTCATTAATTTGCAACTACATGTCTACTAACTCTCAGAGTAGACTGTTAGGGTAGGTTTAGGGTTAGTAGAATAAGTTGACAAAGAAAGTGTTAGACGATATTAAGCAGACAGTCTACTAATACTCTACTAACTGCTAGTTGACATGTAGTTGCAAAGTTACTTACTGTTAATAGAATGTCTAAAGTGGACTATCGAAATAAAGTGTTACCTATATATTTGCAGTTATTAGCCATTTTTTGCTCTCAACTCTGTAATTTTCAACTCCAAATCAAAACTACCAGAATTTACTTATTGAAATTGATGGAAAGTATTTGATAGTGTAATTTTGGCTGTTAATACACTTCAAAGGCATCCACAGGGTTGAAGTAATGTAATTAACTATTGGTTATTTAGTGGCACCAACACATATTTATCAAAGTCAATGTCAATCATTAAAATCACTATAGGTCTATTTGATGGTTAAATAAATAATAAATATAATACATATTATATATATATATATATATATATAAAAAAATTTTTAATGCACAAATGACATACATTTATGAGAATGACCACTTGTATTCACTTTCAAATATTAAAGAGACTATTCTAAATACATGAGTCAGACTCTGAACGTGAACATGGTTTGAGAATCCATCATTGAGGTCTGCTGTCTAGCCCCTTGTGGAAAATTAATAGTCAATGACAGTAAAGTAGCCAGAAAAATATTTATCTGTTTTACAATGTATTACAATGCGATCGGTTTGGTTTCCATAGTTATCATCGCTATCATTTATTAAAGCTGACAGTTTGTTGTTGTAACACTGTATTTATGATTTAATTCTGCTTTTATTGCTTCACGGCAGAGCTCACCTTTCACCCTGACACTCAGTTAATACAGATCACACACATCGGGGCAGAAGATGCCAAACACACAAACACACACGCATACTTCTGCCTTGGGAAAGCACAGGGAGTGTCTAGACAAATCAAATAAATCATATGCATTGTCATCAATAAGGTCTCTGAGAAAAAATGCTCTTGGAAATTAATTGCATGTCTTATACGTGAGCTGAACGAGATGGGGAAAAAAACAAACGCCGTGCCCTTATATATATCTTCCAATTCAAATACATTAATTCCATTACCCAAACTATAAATCTGAGTTATTGCCTGCTAAAAGACACGTTTAATTGAAAACGCTGGCCGCCTTTCTAGTCAGAATGCCAAGTAGCCTACAGCAATACGTTTTGAGCACCTGTAAAGGTGATGCGTGTGTTGACGAACTTGTTTGGGTGTTTTCATCTACTGTATAGATATCTATAGAGTCATGCTTTAGCCGTGTTATGTTGTGTTTTTCTTGTTTGCTTAACTAGTCAAGTATCAGTGTTATTGGTATAGCTATTTAAGGTTTGGGAGTAGAACAAACCCCTAACATGTACGCCATGTGCGTATGAATGATATATTATTGCTGTCAAAAGTAGCGCGTTAACGCAGACAATTATTATTTATTTTTTAGTTTAACGTGTTAAAAATATTTAACGCAATTAATGCAGGGGCGGAACTAGGGTTGACCCCACCCCACTCACAACTGCTGCTTCTGTCTCTTTTTATTATTGACAATAATTATGTTTATTTATACGCTGAACATCTTAACGACCACATAAAACGGGACAATTTTCAGCTGCGCTCTCCAGGTTCGCCTCAGCGGTAGGCGCTAGTCAAATGAGCGCGGAAATGGTACAGGTGACAAAGAGCTTCAGTAGAACATCAGTGAACTGCGGTCAGATGAGATGTCAGTAAAAACGAATTTTCCTGTCCTGTCAGTCGTTATACTGTTCTCATAGTGCATGCTCTTCAGTTGCACACACAAATGCGCCGGCGTGCTGTATATCATTTCATATTAAAGGTCAATAATATATAAAAGGTAAAGACTTGTGAGAAAATACGATGCGTGTCAGATCCGCCTCATGTGCGGCAGCTCTTAAAGTAATAGCAGCCAAAATAACCTAATAGCCCAGCTGCTGTCTGTTAATCAAAAAAAAAAAAAGAGAGGAAATAAATAACTGTTGTAGCTTTAAAGATTCATCTACATTTAATATAGAATTTAGTGTTTGATAACTTTATTCGATTTCTGTATATTTCCTACTTGCTGGTAGCTAAATATGACATTTATAATAATAGGCTTATGTGAAGATTGTTTTATTTTCACTTAAAATAGAAGTTGTTATCTTTTAAAGTCTAATAAATATTAAAAGGGATAGCTTTCAATTATGCTGTAATATTGAATGGCCATAGTCAATGGTTAAATATAAGGAAACAAAATTAATTCCTAGAAACATCAATAGTATTGGTATCAGTGATGCCTTCAGTCAAAAAAAAAAGGCCATTAAGCAAATATTAAAAATGTACTATCTTTGTTTTTTCTACATTACTTTGAAGATTGAATGGGAAATTATTGCAATAGGCCTATAAAAGTATAATTATGATCGTGATTAATTGCGATTAATTTTAGAAAAAATGTGTGATTAGTGATTTGTTTTAATCGATTGACAGCACTAACACATATATATATATATATATATATATTATTTAAAATAAAAAATATATTAATATTATTAATAATACTTAATAATAAAATGTAATACAATACAAATATAGTAGTAGTATGTCTAGTGTTTTTATTGCATTT
>NW_015552643.1:519584-527457 GCF_001515605.1 Sinocyclocheilus anshuiensis
CATATACACACACACACACACATACACACACACACACACACACACACATATATATATATATATATATATATATATGTGTGTGTGTGTGTGTGTGTGTGTATGTGTGTGTGTGTGAATGAATGTAATATTCAAATGTATTTTATTGCAATCAACATGCAATTGCTTGTCTGAAATCATTACATTTCATTTGCACAAGTATATTCTTTCAAAGTAAATTATTTTCATAATAAGTACTCTTTTTAAAAGGATGCTACAGTACAAGAGGACTTATTTTTCTGCACTGGTTGGAATGTCGTCAATATCCCCATTTTTTTCTTTTGCTAATTTTGTATGTTTCATTAAGGTTTTATACTAAAATCTCAACTTCACAATGTGTAATGTTCTCGCAGCTTGATTGTATGTGTGTTGAGGGAATAAAATCTCGCATTGTTCTGATTGTGTAAACATGGAGACAGTGTATCGAGATATGACGGTATTATCTGATTTCTCATTGTGAAGCGCAGTGTTTGACTCTGTCTATGAAGACATGCCACTGATACCCAGAAAATATCCACAAATGCTTCCGCGAGACGCAACCTTTGGATTTTATACGAGTGTGTGTGTTTGACTCAGTGAGTGTGTGAGCGTGGCCTTTGTGCATGTTTGCATGCATCAGTGAGACAATGATAACATTTGTGCTGTTTCTAATTAGAAGTTGGTGAAATTGGGATCATTAGTTTTTCAATTAAATGATACAGCATTTCACAAAGTCACTGCTAACCAGTTTGTAATTAATACAGAGTTGCAGAGTGTTTTTTTTTTTTTTTTTTGTGCAGGTTTACTTAAAGTGGGAAGTAGCGAGAAGGTTCTGCAGATGATACATGCAGCTTCATTTGGTTTGTGTGTATTTGTGTTTTAAGGCCAGGTGGTCTTCAGTAAGGTTGCTGAGGTAGTATTGCAAGGGACCAATCGATTATTGTTTGAGCCCAAACTAATTATGTGAACAAAAAGGAAAATGTGTTAAAGAATAACATGTTGAATTTAATTAATATTGATGTTTAATTGCATATTCACTTTTTTGGCAATATTATCGATTGCACAGACTCTATTGGAAGAGAACTGAACTAAACTGGATGATGACATCACTAAATCAATGATGAATTGACTTTAACTGAAAAATTGACTGCTTACTATTGTCCTCTTTTTAGAGCTGCTTTACAGCAGAATTGAATTTAGTTTGCATTATTGAAACATTGTTTTCCTTTTTAACACTGTAAAGTTGCTTTTATACAATATGAATTGTATAAAGTGCTATATAAATGAAGGTAACGTTTTACAAACAAACAAACAAACAAACAATAAATAAATAAATGTTTTAAAATAAATAAATGTTTTACATGTAGCGATGTTAACAATGTCATATGATATATGATATGATATTATTATTAATAATAAAGTAGTGCACAAGTGTATGATTTCCTACATGTATAATGATTATTTTAATAGCTTTGCAATACAAAAAGTATGCAAATATACAATGTTAAGTTAATATTAATAATAATAATTAAAAAAAATATTAAATGTCAACTAAAGCTAAAGTTAAGAAAATAAAATGTATCTAAATGTTATATTATGTATATGATCTTGACTTCAACTGAAGGTGAACAAAAATATAGTAAATGTTTTTACATGTAGCTGTTATGTTATGTTATGTTATCAAATTAAATTTGTTTTAAGTCAAATTTAAATATAATTACACAACTATATGACTTACATTTATACATAATGATTATTTTAGTATAGCTCGGTCTTAAATTGCTACATTAAAATTTATTAACTACTTATTTACTAGCATGGTATTCTGCACCATATACTGCCTAGCATACCATTTTTTAAGGAGTATATGAAATAGTATGCATATCATAGTATATATTATAGTTCATTCTTGTCACATGACTTCATTATGGTGTCCAGCTATTCACCCAGTTAACTTGAAAATAAAAATAGCTAGAATGATATCTAGAATTCTATATACTGTAAAATGTCTTAATATGTCATATCACTTTGGTAACACTTTTGTATTGGGACCAGTTCTCACTATTAACTAGTTGCTTATTAGCATGCCTATTATTAACATATAGGCTGTTTATTAATACTAATATTCTTCATGAACATATTCTACATCCCTAATCCTACCCGATACCTAAACTTAACAACTACCTTACTAACTATTAATAAGCAGCAAATTAGGAGTTTATTGATGCAAAAGTCATAGTTAATAGTTTGTTAATAGCGAGAATTGGACCTTAAAATAAAATGTGACCATCACTACTACTAATATCACTTGATAGAAGTAGTATATCATGATATTTAATGTATTTTCAGCATGCTATGTGCAGATTACATCCTGCAGAAACAGTGACATATTTAAAGTTGTGTTACTGTGACTAATTCTATCTCTCTTTCTACTTCCCTATCACAGTGATTTACTGTTTAAAACAACTGTCTGCAATGGAGACTAAGTTTTACATCTGTTGTGACTGACAGGGATTGAATACAAATGTACACACACACAAACACAATCATCCAGGCTAGCAGTGTGTGTCAGACTCTTGAACGTGTGTGTTTGTGTGCGAGTGTGATAAGATCTCAATGATGTCAGGAGATTATGCTTTTAAAACCAGGACTAATTATAAGATCCCTGCACTAAGCACTGGAAAGGTATTAATTAAACCATCTCATTTATCAAAACCTTTTGGCATGGGGAGCACAACAAGGGAAAGTCAGGGAATGTGTGTGTGTGTGTGAACTGCAGACAGCACAACTCTTCAGGCTAATCTAGCTAGCCAACACAGCTAGCTGACAAAACGGGCCTTTTTACACAGATTATCAGCGTTGAGGTAGGCGAATGGTTTAGGAAGTTTTTAGCAGCTTCTAAAATCTGCAGAAAACTATTTGTTAACATCTCTTAACATTCAACTTAAAGCTTGGATAATGCAGGAGCCCCTGGATGTACACAAACTGTTTGAGCCAATCACCCAAGCCCTACATTAGCAGCACACACAGAAAAATAGTCATTTCCGGAGAAGAATTGGATTGTATAAAGGCCTGTTCACATCAAGAATTATAACTATAACAACTATTAGCGTTCACATATTAATGTTCTGTTTACTATACGCATTTGCTGCAATTTAAAGTCATCTGCCACTTTAAATGCTCAAGCGCTTAAAAATTTGTGTTGTGTGTGTGTAGTTGGGGAAAAATGTGCTTCCTCTGTTTTGGGAACACATTCACTATTCAAGAGTTTTCTCTCAATTAACTCCTAATTTGCTGCTTATTGATAGTAAGTAAGGCAGTTGTTGTAGTAGTTAAGTTTAGGTATTGGGTAGCTTTAAGGGATCTAAAATACTGTCATGAATTAATAAGTGCTTCATAAATATTAATAAACAGCCAGTATGCTAGTAATATGCATGCTAATTAGCAAATAGCGAATAGTGTTACCGTTGTTAGCTGTTAGCAGCATGGCAGTATTCCTTTCTTGTTCTTTTCAGAAGGGTTGAAACTTAATTGGACTTCGCTTACATTTTGTAGGCCTTCCAATAACTAATCTAGCACTCATACTTTTCTAAGCTTGAACAGTAACATACTGTTTTTAAGCTAATTTTGAACATGAATCATAAACGGTACATCAGAGCTTAACATCATACGTCCTGTATGAGTTCTGTACACAGCGAGTCTCATTAATGAGCTGCTTGAGTTATTCTGCCTTCATTTCAAAATGCATAAATTCATGCTTTTCATATTCTGCGCTGGAATCCCATTACGCTGTGACTGTAATATTTCGGGTATTAAGCTCAGTGACTCTGCGCGGTAATAGCTGAGAGAGGGGCCGTGCGCGTCACCGCTTCGCGTTACGGACGATATTAATCAGACTCTCCCCGAAGAAAAGACGAGTCGAGAAGAGAGTGAAGCAAGAAAGAGAAACATCAGAAAACCAATTCAGCGAACAAAGGCCCATGTGTTCCCCGGTGGCCCGGGATCGAAAAGCAAATGAAAGAGGGGAACGAGAGACAGAAAATGAAAGAATGGAGGTTTTATCAAGGTGTTGGGTGGAAAGACTTGGAGGGGTGAGGTGGAGCCATTGTGGCGCTTTGACTGAATGAGGAAACCCCGTCATTCAGGTCAATTCATTTGCAATCTTTTTTCTCTTTATCAGGTGGTTTTGGGAATAATTGAGATAGTGGGTAGAGGACATTGTGTCAAGGGGTGTTCCCGCTCACTAGCTCTGTGCCTGACGCCGCCACGCAGGTAATTTGTCTAGTGTGCGTCGAAGCAGGACAGAGAATCGAGCATAAAAGGGGGCCAATTGGCAATGTTTTATTGAGTCATCATTAATTCCTAATACTTTCTAGTCCTTTCTAGTACCTTAAAAACATGTTGATGGGTCATTCTTCATTTGCTGTGGCAGGTAGACATCAACTTTACCAATAAATTGTTCACATTTTGTCTTTTTATGTGAAGCTATTTGTGTGGCGTATTTACTTCAAAATGCATATTTTACAAAGTTTGAGAGATATTATTTGACAAAATCTGCATGTAATGAGAGAAACATGATGCAATGTAACTAAAATGAGATTTTTGTCATTCCTCTATAAAAAAAGGAATGAGAATTTGCACTATTTTCTGATGTTTTCTCCAAGGAGTTTTAGTAATATATATATATATATATATATACACACCTGTATAGGCACTGTATATGTATGTATATATATATATATATATGTAACGATCAATCCACTGAAGGCGAACGTAGTGAAGAACCCAAGTGCAGTTTATTTACAGTGTGATCCAAACAATAATCCGAGACTTGACTTGACAGGAACAGACTTGACTTGACATGAACAGACTTGACTTGACATGAACAGACTAGACTTGACATGAACAGACTAGACTCACCGACAGCGGGTTACAACATCAATACACGACCAGGTACAATGGAACATGATGGCTACTTATATCAAAACAAGAGGGTCACATGACAAGAACAAACCAGTGGGAACAAGGCACATGACTAAGACTACCAATCAGAACATGACACATACACAAGGCAGAGATACATGAGGGCAAGGGAAGCATGACACTAACAGGGTGAAACAATACAAAATAAAAGACATGGAAAACATGAACATGAAACCCCAACACCAAACCCCACATTACATATCTCCCCCTCTAAAGGCGGCTCCAGACGCCCAAACAAAACCCAAAAAGTCCAGGAGGGTGGTGGAGTGGAGGCGGAACTGGGGGAGAGATGGAGGGCCAGGCCCGTGAAGAGGAACTGGCAGAGCGGGGAGCCATGGCGGAGCAGGCAGAGCGGGGAGCCATGGCGGAGCAGGCAGAACAGGGAGCCATGGCGGAGCAGGCAGAACAGGGAGCCATGGCGGAGCAGGCAGATTGGGCAGCCATGGCGGAGCAGACAGAGCTGGTAGCCATGGCGGTGCAGGCAGATCAGGGAGCCATGGCGGTGCAGGCAGATCAAGGAGCCATGGCGGTGCTGGCAGAGCAGGGAGCCATGGTGGAGCAGGCAGAACAGGGCAGACTGTGAGTTCATGAACGGCCTCCTTGGCCATGGCAGGACAGACAGTGAGTTCATGAACGGCCTCCATGGCCGTAAGTGTATATAGGACATTGATTAACTTTTTTTTGGAAAATATGTAATTAAATAATGACACATTATACTTTTACTTTGTTACACTGGTCAATGTTCCTCTTGTTACTTTGTTACTTCACATTAAAACAATACATGTAAGGAAATGCATAGTTTATTTTAAGGGCTCGTCAGATTCATTTTACTGTGGCATGAACAACACACTGTTCATGAATAAATCACTCTTTTGAGTCAATGCTATTCAAAGATTTGATCAAGCAGTTGGTTCAGTCTGAATTGGTTCTCAAATCAGTTTGAATGACTGGTCCCACTTTATATAAAGTGCCCTTAACTACTACATAAAAAAAAAAAAAAAGTACAATGTATTTATTGTGTTCATATTGTCTTGTAAAACACTTTTGCTGCTATTGAGGTGGGATACTGGTAAGGTTAGGGACAGGTTTGGTGGTCTGGCTAGGTTTAAGGATGGGTTAGGGTGTAAGGGATGCGTCAACAGTGTAATTATAAATGCAATTACAGATGTAATTGCATGCAGGGATTTTGTTTTTAAATATAAATACAATGTAAAACATGTATGTACACAATAAGTTAATTGTATCAAATGATTAATTTAAATGTAAGTGCATAGTAGTTAATATAAAGTGGGACCGAATGATTAATTCAGTTGAGTTCACGCATGCACTGAATTGTCTGTATTGTCACTATATACAGTATATATATATATATATATATATATATCAAAAACAGTGGCAGAGAATGCTGGGATAGATGAGGGTAGAAATGAGCACAGAACTAGGGTTATATGACTCTCGTGTCTCTTCTCCGAGTAATCTGAGGAAGAAATGGAGAGGGAGATCTTACAATCTATGTTTCATTAATTTAGCATTTTTATCGTTGTGCTCATCTGTCGTGTTGCGTAAATGTTGCGATCATGGGAGATCAAACTTGGATTAGGTTCTGAAAAAAGCCAGAGTGCATGCAGATCACAGGAATGTGTGTGTTTGTGCACGAGAGAACGTTTATCAACATCCTATGTAGCTAAAAACATTCATGCTAATCTGATAGAAGAAGGCTGATTATGCTAAGATTGATATGCTAACGTTTACAAACATCACTCAATCTGCCCCTCAAGTTTCGCCTTAACATCTCACACCAACACACTTGATGGGAAAACAAGCGATTTTATGACTAATAATTTTTGTAGCTATAGGCCCAACAAGTTCTCCGCTAAACGCACGCCGGTTTAATGACAATTGTGTGTGCGTGTGACTGGTTTTCTAAGTCATATTTATTTTTCAGTCTCTGCAATTCTCTGTAAATTACAATGAAATGTACACCACCTCCAGCAATCCCTCTGCTTCGTTTTCAAATGCTTTCTCTTTTCCAAATTAAAATATATATTTATATAACGCTATCCACACCTCATATGTTTTAAAAAGCTTCCAATTCTTGCTGTCGATAATGCAGAAAGATTCTGCTTAATTAAACTTGTATAGGCAGAGCGAAGTTTAAAGAGAGAGGCGAAATTCACTCATGTCATGCTAGGAAAATGTGCAAATTATCAAATACAAATTAATTAATGTTTTGAGCCCATGTTCAGAGCAATGAATTGCATTTAGGAAATTAAAAAGATAGGAGCTGCTCAGCCGTGCTACGCTAGTGTGTAATTTATTACTGCTAAGTTCAAAAAGCAAAATAAAACCATGTCACAAACACAGACCGTAATGTTGGAATGATTTTATTAATAGCTATACCCTAAAACACTCATCTCTGCTGAGTTTTAATTAAAAGAAAGATGGAAATATGCATGCGTGAGATGATATACATCTCTCTTTGACATCTGAGGGCGAATGACCCTACTCTCCTCTTCTTCTCCTTCTTTCAGCAAATTTACAATTATTCAAAAGCTCGTTTCTTAAATTATTTTTAATTTAAAACATATTCCATAGTTTTACCCTCCATTAGTTTTTAAAATAGCAAAATTGCAGCTTTGAAAGTAGTCAGATATGATAAACAAGTTTGTTTGTTTTTTAATTTAATATTATTATTTTTATTAGCCCAAATGTATTATTTATTTATTTATTTATTTGTTTGTTTGCTTGCTTGCTTGCTTGTTTGTTTGTTTGTATATACGTCATTTAAATTTTACTCAATGTATCAATATTTAAAACCACTTTCTTTAGAGCATAAATCAATTTATGTAAAAAAAAAAAAAAAAAAAAAAGTGTT
>NW_015552643.1:527513-535674 GCF_001515605.1 Sinocyclocheilus anshuiensis
TATATATATATATATATATATATCAAAAACAGTGGCAGAGAATGCTGGGATAGATGAGGGTAGAAATGAGCACAGAACTAGGGTTATATGACTCTCGTGTCTCTTCTCCGAGTAATCTGAGGAAGAAATGGAGAGGGAGAGCTTGCGATCTATGTTTCCTTCATTTAACATTTTTATATCGTTGTGCTCATCTGTAGTGTTGCGTAAATGTTGCGATCATGGGAGATCAAACTTGGATTAGGTTCTGAAAAAAGCCAGAGTGCATGCAGATCACAGGAATGTGTGTGTTTGTGCACGAGAGAACGTTTATCAACATCCTATGTAGCTAAAAACATTCATGCTAATCTGATAGAAGAAGGCTGATTATGCTAAGATTGATATGCTAACGTTTACAAACATCACTCAATCTGCCCCTCAAGTTTCGCCTTAACATCTCACACCAACACACTTGATGGGAAAACAAGCGATTTTATGACTAATAATTTTTGTAGCTATAGGCCCAACAAGTTCTCCGCTAAACGCACGCCGGTTTAATGACAATTGTGTGTGCGTGTGACTGGTTTTCTAAGTCATATTTATTTTTCAGTCTCTGCAATTCTCTGTAAATTACAATGAAATGTACACCACCTCCAGCAATCCCTCTGCTTCGTTTTCAAATGCTTTCTCTTTTCCAAATTAAAATATATATTTATATAACGCTATCCACACCT
Organism: Sinocyclocheilus anshuiensis; assembly: GCF_001515605.1. Lineage (NCBI taxonomy): Eukaryota > Metazoa > Chordata > Actinopteri > Cypriniformes > Cyprinidae > Sinocyclocheilus > Sinocyclocheilus anshuiensis. Next base: position 528,224 of record NW_015552643.1, read on the forward strand.
CATATGTTTTAAAAAGCTTCCAATTCTTGCTGTCGATAATGCAGAAAGATTCTGCTTAATTAAACTTGTATAGGCAGAGCGAAGTTTAAAGAGAGAGGCGAAATTCACTCATGTCATGCTAGGAAAATGTGCAAATTATCAAATACAAATTAATTAATGTTTTGAGCCCATGTTCGGAGCAATGAATTGCATTTAGGAAATTAAAAAGATAGGAGCTGCTCAGCCGTGCTACGCTAGTGTGTAATTTATTACTGCTAAGTTCAAAAAGCAAAATAAAACCATGTCACAAACACAGACCGTAATGTTGGAATGATTTTATTAATAGCTATACCCTAAAACACTCATCTCTGCTGAGTTTTAATTAAAAGAAAGATGGAAATATGCATGCGTGAGATGATATACATCTCTCTTTGACATCTGAGGGCGAATGACCCTACTCTCCTCTTCTTCTCCTTCTTTCAGCAAATTTACAATTATTCAAAAGCTCGTTTCTTAAATTATTTTTAATTTAAAACATATTCCATAGTTTTACCCTCCATTAGTTTTTAAAATAGCAAAATTGCAGCTTTGAAAGTAGTCAGATATGATAAACAAGTTTGTTTGTTTTTTAATTTAATATTATTATTTTTATTAGCCCAAATGTATTATTTATTTATTTATTTATTTGTTTGTTTGCTTGCTTGCTTGCTTGTTTGTTTGTTTGTATATACGTCATTTAAATTTTACTCAATGTATCAATATTTAAAACCACTTTCTTTAGAGCATAAATCAATTTATGTAAAAAAAAAAAAAAAAAAAAAACTATCATAACTTTAGTGTTTACAATTTTGCATTACAATAACTTTACCAGATTTGATTTTAAAACTCAAATATCCATGTTGTTGAACACATTTCAAATTCAAGACTAAACTTAAAACTTTAAATTATGAAATGAAAGGGCAGCATGGACACTTTTTAAAACTGAAACTCAGTTTCATATTTATTAAAGTGAACATGAAAAAATACACATGCACCTTGTCAACACTGTCATATATTTATGATAACATTTATGAAAATATCAGTCAACGAAAGTGTTGAAAATTTATCTTCAATAATCAAGAAAGTTGTTTAATTTAAGGTAATATAAATTATTAGATTATTATTTACAAATAAGTAGTATTTGTTTTATTTTGTTGTTTTATTTTATTATTTGTTTATTTATTTTTATTTATTTATTTGTTCTTATATTTTCGACACAGCTGATGCAAATGCAAACTTCATTACCTAAACTGTAAATAACTTATTTTAGATCATTATTGTATTATTATTAGATAATTTATGTCATATTAAGTAGATCATGCTTTTAGCATGCAATACAAAAAAAATAAAAAAATAATCGTCAAACATTCCAGGTTGTTCCCTCAACGATGGCCTTGTTTTTACTGCAATGAAGGGCACTTTCAGAAACACTGAGTGCTTTAATCAAAGAGGACAAAGCCAGCTTAAGGGTCATCACATTTTGACCCTTGACCTGACAGGGACCCCTGCTCCTTGTTCGGTCCCTCAAGGGTCAGTTTGTCTTGAACAAAGCCTATATAAACACTAGGCTGTCAGTCACTTAGCATACTAATGCATCTCAGTGGTCTGGATGGATAAGATTTTGACTTCTCTGAGGACACACCAACCTCATAGTCAACTGCAGCGGCCTCAGGGACTCTTATTTAAGAGAGCTGTCACTAGATCAGCATTGTCGTGTGTTCAAACACATATCAAAATGGACATGGAGAAACCTGATCTGAGATCAGCTTTCATACTGTTGTACTGAGAGGGAATGCAGGCCCCCAGTCGGAGAAGCACCTGGATGGGTCAGCGTGAGGTAAAATGAAGCAGCTATATGTTAGTAATGGGGGCGCGTGCCCTTTGCCAATGACCTGAGACTTGATTTGCATTTCCTCTCACAATAGGGAAGAGGCATATGTAGAAAAGGTTGGTGTCAGGTGACATGCAGAAAAGTACATATGCATGATTTCTAAAGGCTTGTTTGTGTCTCTGACTTGATACGTCAAAAATATTAACTAGCAATTTTTGCAATTAAACGAATGTAAATATCACACTGATATATATTGCACAATATGTTCATTTTCGTTTACATATCTAAATGCCTGTTTATACCAAGTCTGATCTAACTGAATAACAAGAAAATATAAAATGTTTGGTGTATCAAAATTATACACAACAAGTCAAAAAGCAACAAAAAAGCAACAAACAAACAGCACACCATCACAGGATGACGTGTTTAATGTTTTGTAATTTGTTCTGTTGTCAATTGCTAAATTGTTGTATGATTTGAACCTAAAACTTGACTCGGTGTGAACAGACATTAAGTGTTTCCACTATTAAAGTATTATGCATTTATTTGTATTTTCATACTATCACACGTTTGTTCTGTTATTGAACTTTTATATTTAGTTTATATAGTTTTTCCTGACCCTTTTCCACTTTAATGTCCCAGAGTTTTATATGAAACAGGTTTTAGTTTTTAAAGATGTTCACATTAAAACTGTTTTCAACATTCGTCTTCTATTATTATTTTTTTTGTTGCTACTTTGGATAGGCTTTACCCTTGCCTAAGACCTGAAATTTCAGTCTTAAACTATGAAATTCAAAGCGTAAATAAATAAATAATTTAAAGAGAGTGTAAAATAAAAGAAACCCTTTCAATATGTACGTGAAAAAAATTACATTTAAATTAAAAAATGTTATTTTTATCGTGTGTCATTTTCAGCTGTGATTTTATGCAAAAAAGGTAAACATATTATTAAAGTGTATGTATTTAGGATACACAAAAATCTCGCTATGATAGTAACCTTAGTAAGAAGGAGTCAACTGTGCAATTTTATTACAAAAATCTTAATTTCCATCACAGAATGTTATTTAAAATAATGCTTTTATATAATTTGAGATGTGGTGGAAATGAGTATGATGTAAAAAAGTTTATATAATATATGTACTGTATTATATAAAATACATTTTATAACGAAAAACAAAAACAAAAAAACATTGTTAATAGACAAAATAAATAAAGTGCAATTAACAGCTTATTTTCTAAATGCCCACAGGGCCAAACATACCCATAAATGTCGATCAAATACATAACGAAATTCATACATACATACATACATAATCAACACAGTCTTTTAGTACAAAAGCTATGGACATCACAGTATGATACTCTGTATTCTATGACAAGGTTAAGATGCAGTATCTCATTTTAAAATTCTGTGCAAAATGAGCCTAAAGAGATTATTCTTTTCTTGTCCCAACGTACTCTCGGTTCTTTTTAAACGCTGACGTACAATGCGTTAAAATCTTTTTCATTTATCTCCCCTTTTTCATCGTTTTTGCTTTACTCTCCCTCACTTTCTCTTCACCCGCACTTGACAACTTCAACGGAATGGTACATCCGTGACTCACCGTGAGTCCACATCCACCATTGTTCATTGTGAATGAACGTCCGTCAGAGGAGAAAAGAAAAGGCTGTGTGGTGAGGATTGGACGAACCGCGAGTTAATTAAGAGTGTGAGAGAAACAGAGGGAGCCGTACACCTCCGTTAAAAAGACGACACACTCAGATGAGAGGATAACGCATTAATTACTTCTCTCATTGCTACAATGGAGTCTGAGAGTTGAGAGAAGGTCATGGAGTCTTTGGCGTGGAGCACAGCTTTATTACAAGAAAAAGACTAAATTAATGGAGGGTGGAATGGAAACTGGGAGACAGATGCAAAGGTGATGAGAAAGAGAAACTATGAAATTAAACCTGCGCCAATTAAAGCATTAGCCCCACAACAACAAAGCAAGTGTGTGTGCATTTTTCTAACCTAAAATTCAAAGTGTCTTTAAATATTTACTTAAGAGTAAGCTAAATCGCAACACTTTAGTATTGGGAGCAGTTTTCACTTTTAAGTAGTTGCTTATTAGCATGCCTATTATTAACATATTGACTGTTTATTAGTACTTATAGTCTTCATGAACATAGTCTAAATCCCTAATCCTACCCAACACCTAAACCTAACAACTACCTTACTAACTATTAATAAGCAGCAAATTAGGACTTTATTGAGGCAGAAGTCATAGTTAATGATTTGTTAATAGCAAGAATTTGACCTTAAAATAAAGTGTGACTGCTAAATCTGATGAAGGCACTAATGTTTTATTTACTTTAAAATTACAAAAAGTAAACATTTTAGGCTAGGACTTACAGGATGGTTACTTTTAGTTTTGTGGATTCGTGCCTGAGTGCTTTGCATTACAACTGCAATGCTGTACCAGGTGGGCTATCGAGCAAGTTTACTATGTCAGAAAAGCTATACATATGGAGCTGTTTTTGTAATGCAAACATCAAAATATATAATAAGCCCCATAATCGTACAGTAATTTGTGTGAATACATTTTGCTGATGTTTTACTGCCACAAGTGTTCATTTCGGCTGGAAACGGCAGTGAATTGTATGTATAGGTATGATTTGGAGTCTTTCAAAAATTAAAGTAGGGGCCTGTTTTTGTAATGAGCATATGTTTTATGCATGCTGTGCAGTTGCGAGAGTGTTTCAGGTTGTTGCTAGCAGGTTTGTGGTCAAAAATCCAAAAGGCAAAAGTCCAGTTGTTTAAAAAAGTAATAGCACAAATGGTGCAAATAGGGTTTGCCATCAGCTTAAGACCACTAATAATCAGCTTATTAAAAAAAAAAAAAAGTAGAAGTCAAAGAGAAGCAGCCCTTTATTTATTTATTTTTCCATGACACCTTGTATATTTCTTCTACGTGTAGTTGCTTTTGTACAAAAATCAATACAATATGCAAACTGATGTAGTCTCTACTGTTTTCCCTCCACACTTCTTCCACAGGTCCCGTGAGAGAGGGGCGGGCGGCCGTGAGCCGCGTACAATTACGTAGTGGCGATGAGGCCATCCGATAGGCAGGAGAGGGGGAATACGGCGAGATAATTAACACCGATACCCAACGCAAGACCAACGCAGGCGAAAGGTGGGCTCAGAGATAAAGCGCTCATCAGAGCACGAAACCGCCCCGTGTGCAGATAGTTCCTGGGTAAATAAACGAGACGGAGCGAAAGGGAAGGAGGAAGAGCCAAGGTTAACACAGTTTGAAATAAGGTTACGCCTCCATCAAAGAGCATTCAGATGACATTAAAAATTTCCAGAGCGTGTTAACTTAATGACCTTGCAGTCGCCTCAGTGATTTGAACACCACAGCAAAGAATAGGCCTTTTTTTTTTTTTTTACTTACAACTTCTGTCATTCTTTCTACTGCAGTCATTCAAGGCTTTTCTGAAGAGCTGAAAAGTTTAATTTATGGCATGTAATCAAAATTGACCCTATTTGTTTTCTTAATACACATTTCTGGTCTCATTGCATTTTCTCTGCGAGCAAATTGTCTTTGTAATCAAATGTAATATACCCGCTTCTGAAACAACTTTCCTTTGGGAATGACATCACCAAGCAGTTTTGTTAAAATACTAAATAACACATTAATAATACAACTTTTGTCTATCAAAAAAGTCATTTGGTGCAACCAGTAAAGTCATGTGGTGCAACCAACATGCAAAAACATACAGGAATACACCAAACAGAAAGTCATTGTAAAAAAAAAGAAGAACAACAACAACATCAACAAAAATGTCTTTCTAATCATATCTTCAATTCTGAGAGAACTTTCCTCTTGGTTGACATCAAGGTTTGTTAAAATACTAAATAAAAGACTAATAATAAAGCTTTTGTCTGCCAAAAAGTCATTTAGTGCAACCGATCCAGTCCAACATGCAACATGCACAAACATACAGGAATACACCAAACCAAATAAACAACCAAACAAGAAGTCACAGTAACGACTCTAGAAGACCTAGAAGACACCATTACATTTTACAGCTTGCAAGATGTCATGGGGTACAACCACCCCAAAAGAAGTCAGTACTATTACCATTTTTTAAAACATTTAACAACACTTTACTTAATGCCTTTATGTATAATGCATTATAAAAGTAGTTTTAATGCATTAACTATGCCTTGTAATGCACCTTATAATGCATTGTAGTTACAATTATTAATTAAAAATGTACAGTTAATATATTATAACACTTAGCAATTAATTGTTACACTATGCATTTTAAATTAGGTTATAATTATTTCCGACAAGATATAATGTATTGCAATGCACATTATGAATAATTATAATGCATTATACCCTTTAATAACACTTTATAATGCATTACAGATAAAGGCTTTAAGTAAAGTGTTACCAAAAATGTTGATGGTTACACCATTACCATTAATACAATTTAATTGAATATGCTATTTATCCATAATTTACATTATGGGTTGTGAATGTCGCTTCATTGACGCGAATAACACATTTACAGCATTTACCATATTATGTGGGCGGGTATGAGCAAATGCTAGTGCCTTTCAGCAGGTAATCAACTAAGAAGCCTTGACGTCGATCTTCTAAGGTAAGAGGTCATTGACGCAAACAAGTAGCAAGCATTTAGTTGTGATGATGAAGATTACTCATCATCCCTTTCTCCTTCTGTTCATGTGGGGGCCCAAGATACAAAGCTGAGATACTCTTGGGTTTGGAGATACAGATGGCTTCTACACAACATCCCACACAGACCTGGCACAGGGGAGATGGTTCAGATGCATTGGAACCAAAATGGAGGAAGCAATCTTATCATACTGCCGCAGAGATTAAACATTTCAACGCACCTCCATTTTGAAGGCAATGTTGGCTCCCTCCTCGCCTGGGTGGACATGGAGATTGGTGCAGCACGGTTATTATTGATTCTGCAGTGCGCAGCATTACGATAAGAAGGTTAACTACACCTAAGCACCCCGACAACCATTTCCACTTCGATGTTTAGCATTTGTGTATAGAAACTTGATATTGTTAAGATGTAGATTTTCGATAGTAACCATCATTCTTCCTCGCATCCTGTTAGAGTGTGCATTCAGGGATTTTGCCGATCAATGTTTTCGTGACACGCAAATTCTGGTTTCCTAATACGTCAAAATGTGCGTACTTTCTTGCTAGGGACGCACTGAGTGGGTCTTTGCACGTATCTTTGTGTGTCTGGTGAAGATTTTGGCCTCCTTTGGTGAGGATGTTTTGGTTTGTGTGTTTGTGTGTAAGTGAAGTCTGGCAGAAGCGTCTTTATCTAAGATGCTCCATTTGATACTCATCAGGCAGTCTGTTCCACCAGCTCACATTCCTCCAGTTTGTCTTCTCGAGTGTGTGTCTGTGCGCGAGTGTGTGTCTGCTTGACCTGTGGCTTGATATCAGATATGTCTCTCTCTCTCTCTTGCACACTGGAGTTTTCTCTTATCACCTTCTCAGTAGCTTTCCTCTTTTTCTCCAGAAGAGTAAAGAACAAACATAAAGCTGTCAACCCAAATACACAC
>NW_015552643.1:536039-539897 GCF_001515605.1 Sinocyclocheilus anshuiensis
GTATATATATATATGTATATGTGTATATATATATGTATATGTGTGAATATGTGTATGTGTGTGTATGTGTGTATGTGTGTATGTGTGTGTATGTATGTGTGTGTGTGTGTATGTATGTGTGTGTATGTATGTATGTGTGTGTGTGTGCTTGCATGTATGTATGTATGTGTGTGTGTATATGTATGTATGTATGTATGTTTGCATGTGTGTGTGTGTGTGTGTGTGTGTGTGTATGTATGTATGTATGTTTGTATGTTTGTATGCTTGCATGTATGTATGTATGTGTGTGTGTATATGTATGTATGTATGTATGTTTGCATGTGTGTGTGTGTGTGTGTGTGTGTGTGTGTGTGTGTGTGTATGTATGTGTGTATGTATGTTTGTATGTTTGTATGCTTGCATGTATGTATGTATGTACTGTAGAAGCATTCATGAAACACGAACAGAACAAATTTGTGGACAATATTTGCAAAAGTATTTTTATGGACAAAAAAAGTTTTTAATGTTTTTATTAAAAAAATATATTTAAAAAAATTGTAAATGTTTGTACGTATAAGTTTATACATATTCATAGTATGTCCTTAATTTTCATTTTCATTTGTAGTATAGTCACGATCTATTAACACTTATACAGCATGTAAATATATGTAAATATTTCATAAAACATAATATATATCATATTAAAATATTTAAGTTGGACCTTACTGTCACTCAAATGATAGAAGAGCATGACGCTAACAATGATTCAACTGATTAAGGGAATACATGAACATAAAATGTACTTATTGAATACAATGCAAGTGGCTTTTGATAAAATCTGCCAAATGCATGTTTAAATCTAAATCTAGTTTCAAGAACGAGGCCTGTTGAATCAGAATAAATATGGTGTCTTTGCTTCAGATAAGATTTCTATGGTCTACAGTTTTGCCTATTAAGTAATCAAAAAACATATTTAGTTTTAATTTCCTTGAAATTTTTTTTGTCAGTTGTTTCAACTGAAGTTACAAAATCCTTCAATCTCTATCCAAAAAAAAAATAAAACAATTTTAATTTTACGGCACACCTACTTCAAAACCACTTCACAACTACAAAGCGAACCGGAGAGTTTGCCTTGCTCTGCTGCATTTCATTTCTCAGTCAAGATCAATTCGGCCCTGGATGTATTCTTATCCGATAAAAACAAATTAATTTATCAAACTGTCCTAAAATAAATGCGGTTGTCATGGTGGCGGTGACGAGCTTTGGCGAGCGGTGATGTGGGATTTATTAAAAGCAGAGTCGGTGTCCCCACGCTCCCTCGCCTGCATTCATCTTACTGACGCAGGCATTATGACTGAGATGATAATCATAACTCTCCTGGCTTTATTGCGCTTTCCTGCAGTGTGTTGTGCTGTGGGCAGCGGTGTACCGACCAGGTGTGCCGAACTCAAAAGAAATAATGTCTTTGCTCCTAGATATGTAAATTCATTTATTTCAGGCCGCGTGGTGATTAATCATCACAACCAATGTGTCCTTTCAGAGATGGATCCATTTAGATTAAAATGATTATTCATAGAAAATAAGAGGATGATAAAATATGGATTGAACTTATATCTGCTCAAACGCAGAAGGGTTTGGATGACATAGATGGAGTTTGACATTGATCCAGTAGGTTTTCTTCAAGAATGATCATCGTTACTAGTCTGTTGACCTTCTTGTTAAACATTAATGTGACGCCAGATATTAATCTCAAAAAGAAATATTGCACCAGTTAAGAGCAATGTCTCTGTGCTAACAGAAAGCATATTTGCGTAAGTTAGTATTGGTAAGAGAATAGAAAATTAATTACTGTCATGTACTCTCTCGTTCCAAACATGACTGGAACACAGAAAAAAAAAGTAGACGTTTTTATAAATGTTCATGCTGCTCTTTTCCCTACAGTGAAAACTCTAAAAGTGGGATAAAGCACCATAAAAGCATACTAAATTTGATAAAAATTTAAATTATTTACTGAAACGGTTATCTTCCCCTCTTCTATAATATCTAGATCTCATTCACAATAAAACACAGTCAGTCATAACATGCCACTCTCAATCTTGACAATAGTGTCTGGCGTCAGGTTTTCATACGTATTTACATACCAATTTTAGGATTAATGCTAAAAAATGCTGTACTGAAACAAAGATGCAAGTAAAATATTCAAAAAACAAAACAAAAACACTGAATAAATTCCTAATGCATGTCTAAACAGTCATGTGACAGTCTCAACAAATCATGTGACTGATTAATTTGGTTATATAAGAAAAGAAAACATGTTGCTCTGGTCTTTCTGTAATGCCATCAAAAGGTCATCTAAATGACTGGCTATTGTTGCCCTCTAGAACTGTCTGATGCTGTCGCTCACCAATTTACAACAGCCTCAGTGGCTATAACTTTAATTTCCATTTAATTTGGCACTAATTTGCTCCAGAAGTGACCATTTTGTTACCTTGAACATGGGATAGAAAATTAGATTTGGGATTTTCAGATTTTCAGCAGGAATTCCGTTTGCAACTTGGATTGAAACATACAGTAGATAATTTTTATAAGGGTGAGTAAGGAGGTGAGTAAATGATGACATTTTTATTTTGGGGTGAGCTATTCATTTTAAAGAACATTGTGAGGCTCTGAAGTATGTTTGCATATGTTCCTGTAGTTTTTATTTTGATTTAGATTTTTACCCAAACATTAATATAGTTACATTCCAATAGAGGTTGTCTGTCTTTGTTGAAAACTTGAAGTGTGTGTGTGTGTGTTGTGTGTGTCGGACTCAGATCAACTTTCTACTCGGAAACATGGGTAAACATAGTGCTTCTGTGTGTATATATGTGATTTGTATCCCTTTAACACAACCGGATATCAGGCCCAGATGTGGAAGGGACTAAATTGTAAAATCGCCGATGGACACCTACACTTCCATCGCAGTGGTTTTTGTGTGTGTGTGCACGCACAAGTATGTTTACCTTTTAAGGATGTCAGCAAATAAATCGAATTTCCCATAATTTCTTTGTAAGCAGATACAAAGATAAAAGAGCACACATGCACATTCACGGAGCCTACAGTAATACCGTCTCGGTTACGTATGGTAACCCTCGTTCCCTGAAGGAGGGAACGGAGACGTCAAGTCGGATGACCGACGAATTGGGGATCTCGCTTAGAGAGACCAATCTACTTCGAGTGTAAACTAAACGAGCCAATGCACATTGGCATGCGATTATTGCATCCAGCTGCCACTGATCACAGCGTGAGTATAAGTCGGCAGCAGATGCAGTGCATATTCAGGTTTTCGCTTCGGAGCCGAGCCGGTGAAAGCAAAAAAAAAAAATGCTGAGGCCTACATTCTACATTCTTAGTGTCATTTTAAATGATTGAAATTATGTATTACTTTGCTCCGAGATATAGGAGCTTTTCAGAAAATCAATCAGGCTTAATCAGGTAGGTTGGCGAGTGGATAGGCGAGGTCTTTTCTGTTAAGCTGAGTTTATTTTAATATTTTTTAAGCAATGCTGATATTCCTGTGTTGTCCTAAGTGAATCTTATTTAATCTGTTGTGTTTTTTTTTCCATCACTGAAGCATTTGTTGTTTTATTTGGGATGTAGGGTGACTTCGGGACTATTGAGCCGTGGCGACGGGACGTGACATCTCCGTTCCCTCCTTCAGGGAACGAGGGTTACCATATGTAACCGAGACGTTCCCTTTCAGTCGGTCACTCCCACGAGCCAGCGCCCAGGAGGATGCAACACTTCTAGTTAAGTGAACTCGCAACCTGAACGGGCAGGGCACACCTGATAAGCCAGGGTGATGGCATCCACTATCCAGTGGGCCATCCTCTGCTTAGA
>NW_015552643.1:540332-574782 GCF_001515605.1 Sinocyclocheilus anshuiensis
AACCTTGAGGGTTCGGGACGCGGTGGAAGATTCCACTCGAGCCCGACACTCTCGGCGGCCCGGGAAAGCATAGCCATCATTTCCGGGTCTGTCTCCGGCACCGCTGACCACCCAGAGGGCGGCAACGCTGACGGATCTTCATCCCCAGAAAAGTCTGGCTCACCCTCCGATGCTGCAATCGACATCCGGTCGTCGGGAGGAGCCTCGGAAGAAACAGGTGGTACCCCCCGGGAGGGTCCAGTCTGCTCTTTTGAGAGCTCCACTGGTTTCGAAGTGCCGGCTGGATGGGGCATCCTCGGAGGGGAATTCCTTACCGTGACCGTAAGACCAGTCCGCCCACTGCCAGAAAAAGGGCGCCCACTTTCATGACTGTTTCTTAGCACATTTACTGTAAGTACACATTTAAAAAGTACAATTTGTAATAATTAAAGTACATTTGAAATCATCATAATTCAATAATTTTTTGTTATGCTTTGAAGCACACTTATTTTAGTAAGTGTGGACTAACATGCTAACACAGTGCACTTGATTACAATTTTAACTGTAGTGGTATTCAGTATTTCATTTAAATTATTTAACTAAATTGCTTGGAAATAATGTGCAACTTCATATTTACAAATATATTTAAATAGGTGACATACAATTTTTCATTTTTTAGTTTTAGTTTACCGTAAATGATTGAGTATATTTAATGGTACAATTTAACCATATTACTAAAACAGTAGAATCATGCAATTACAAATACATACTTAATTGAGTCAAAAAGTATTCTAAATGTATTTAATATAAATTTAAATTTGAATCCATTGTCATGTAATTGCAATTTACATGCGTTTAAGTGTACTAAAACATTACACTCAGTTTACACTTAAGTGTATTCTTTTGAAGTATATTATTTGTAATAAGTAATCGACATCTGGCATTGTAAACGTGCAAGTGTGTGTGTAACAGTGTGAGAAAGGTTTCAGTTTTACATGTAGTCAATGCTAATATAATGCATGTGTGTAGGAGTGCATGTTGAAGGTGGGGGAAGGAAAATGTGTTAAAAGTGCAAGATCTTCTGATCTTTAGTAATTATAAGAGGCAATGAGTTTAATTAATTAACGCAAAATCATCCTCTTTCGTTTATTTCCTACCCTTTTGTTTCACTGTCCTCTGAGATGCCCATCCATACCCCTTTTCGTTCCTGTTCTTGCGTGTTTTTAACGTTAAACTGAAATGAGTACGATTGTTATCTGTGGCCTAATTGCGAGCTAATTATGAGTGGGAATTCTCACGTGGCTCAAGCAAAGGCGGCAAGTCCAGAAGTGAAAAATGTGTGTAATTTTGTGAAGTTTATGCGTGAATGTGTGCATCTTTGAGTAGGTGAAAGAGAGAATAGCACTTGCAAAAAGCTAGAAGCTAATGCTAACACGTAAATGGAAATGCTAGTTATGTGTCAGAATGCAATTTCGAACGCAATGGAAGTATGTATTCTTTTTGCTGTCGCATGGGATGCTGTAGTGTCCATGCTGATAGCATCAGATAGTACTACGATGATATTTTGATGTTTGTCATGATACTGTATGGTTATCATATGCATATACAATGGCGCTCCAAAAAGGTATAAAGAATACCATGAAACCATTGCGGTACTGTGAAAATAAACATGGTAATGAAATGATATTAAGGCTTAAGCAAATTAAGAATCTGGTTCCACATATTTAACTGGTGTATATATTTTACAAATGATTCTGTGTAACTTTATATACATAAAGAAAAATTCAGGCAATTTGTACACTTGTACAGATTGTACAGATCTCACTTAGAATGTGTCCCGGGCACATTTTAACCTGGAATTAAAAGGCTAATAAACAAAAAATGTGTTATATTTTGCATAAATTAAAGTGAGCCTGTTTTAGGACCATTATTATTATTATTATTATTATTATTATTATTAATGTATTTATTTTAATGATGATGATGATTAAAATTGTTTTGATTGTTTATTTATTGCATAACACTTTTTGGTGTGGCTCTTTTCATGCTCTTTTTCATGTTTTATTTCACAAACAATAATTATTTTTTTTTTTACTTATTTAGTCACTTGCATAACACTTTTTGCAACTTTTTTTCCATACCAATAAAGCAATTTTCCTTCTCATTTTTTGCCAATTGCCTATTTTTGTTTTTAAATTATTACACTACAAATTGCCGCAAATGATCAAGTATTTGATAATATATTGCAAATAAGAGCACACTATATATTACCATGGTAAATTACCATTAATATAAAACAAATTTAACAGTTATTAGTGTGCATTACAGTAGCGGGAATGATAATGCGAAATGCATGAATGTCATGACAATAATGCCACAATGCAAAATAATCGTAATGGTTCAATAAAAAGTAGGCTTGATTTTCTTTAAAATCTCTCATTTCTTTCTTTCAATTTCTGGGTGCGACATTTGACCCGGACATCATCATTGCCTTTTCTTTGGTGGGGGTGGGGTGGGGGGTTTATATTATGCACAATGTACAGTGTGTTGCATCAGTTGCAGTGTATTCAGATTGCAAGGTCAGATTTGGGTGAGTTCCTCTTTTAGTGTGTGTGTATGCATTTGTCCCTCTGTTTTTCCACAGTGGGTTGGAAACAGGAGTTTCAGTCGTTTACTTTCCAACTATACTTTCTCTTTCTGTTGCTTCCTCTCTTCTCTCTCTCTCTCTGCCATTCTCACCCCTCTTTGTCCTTTTCACTCTAAATTTCCCCTCGTTGTCTGGAGGCGTGCGTGTGGAGACAGGTCTTTGGTAACGGTTACATAAAAGCCTCAGGTCGGCAGCGCTTTTTCGGCGTGTGACAGCAGTTGCAGCACGTTATATATCTGACAGGTGCACAGCAGGTGAGAGTCGCCGTGGAAAGAGTGTAACCAGGGGGCGGACCGGAAGTTTAAGGATGACCACAGCTCCTGGCTAGGAGCAGACAGGGCTAAACCACATGCGTTTGAGGACGTGTTTTTTGTGGGAGGCCCAGACTTGCTTTATGTGCTGGACAGACCAAACCACACCCAGCACTTCTGCACCGTCTGTGGGCAGAACTCTGTGCCTAAACCCCCCAGACTCAGTGCAGTGGAACGGTGGTACAACCGACTGCATGTGCATATGTGCTTTTATCAGAGCCTCACCTCTTGTAGCAGTTGCAAAAACACCCACACTTGACTTTTTAACCCAACGCCTGCTCAATAATTTTTTTTCCTTTCTGTTGTTAGTATATTAACCTGATATCACTATAAATTGTCTTAAATATATACAATATATATTGTTCCAGTTTCTGATGCTGATTGGTCAATATGGTTTTTTAATATGGCCATACAACAATATTAAGCTGTGACTACATTTATAATATAACGTGGCTTATATCAAAGTCCAATCCATGTCCACCAGCTATTTTTATCCATGTTGGTTTCATATTTTAGTAGTGCAACCATCAGACGCCTTGAATAAGTGTGCATGTTTTTTAGAAAAGTCAAATGTTTTTCATACTTGATCAATGAGCCATGAACACTTATTGCACTTGTACCTGTGGAACAGTATTAAAGAATAAGTCCACTTCCAGAATAAAAAAAATTCCTGATAATTTACTCACCCCCATGTCTTTCTTTCTTCAGTCGCAAAGAAATTATGAAAACATTCCAGGGTTTTTGTCCATATAGTGGACTTCAATGGTGGCCACGATTTCAAGGTCCAAAATGCAGCTTCAAAGGGCTCTTCACGATCTCAGCCGAGGAATAAGGGTCTTATCTAGCGAAATGATTGGTCATTTTCTGAAAAAAAAAACACTGTATATATATATATATATACAATGCTCGGCTTGCTCTAGATGTGCGATGCACATGCACATCTTCACACATTATGTAATTATGTTGGAAAGGTCACGCGCAGTTATTCGTCTTTGTACTTCGCTTAAAAACTCCATCTCATTTTCTCCTCCAACTTTAAAATCATCAGACGTTGTTTTACCTTTTTGGTAAAAGGCATTTGACTTTTTTTGCATGTTCGCTTTGTAAACGCTGGATCGGTACTTCTGCCTACATCGCTCGTGACCTTTCCAACATCACAGATGCATTTTTGACCTTGAAATCGTTGGCCACCATTGAAGTCCACTATACACTCTGAAAAATGCTGAGTTAAATACAACGCGGTGCTGGGTAAAATAGGGACAAACCCAGCAATTGGGTTGCTTTGACCCAGCGGTTGGGTTACTACCCAGAAGGTTGGGTTAAACATTTAACCCAAACGCTGGGTCAAAACAACCCAATTGCTGGGTTTGTCCCTATTTTACCCAGCACTGGGTTGTATTTAACCCAGCATTTTTTAGAGTGTATGGACAAAAGTCCTGGAATTAAAGACACTAAAGGTTTACAGACTGAGGACAAACACCAGAAGAAAGATATCTTGGGCTCCTGATCACCTTTGTGAAGATTCCATACACTTTGTTTAGGTACTCAATATTAATTTTTGTTCATTTTGTAGAGTTGCACCACATAACATTTTACAATTTGTGGTAAAGTAAACTTGCCTTGTCATACAGTGGGGAAAATATTTATTTGATCCCCTGCTGATTTTGTAAGTTTGCCCACTTACAAAGAAATGAAAGGTCTGTAATTTTTATGGTAGGGTAGTGTGTTACCAATGTTTTGCTTGGTGACTGTGGTCCCAACTAGTGCTGGGCGGGAAAGTCAGACCTCTTGTTCGCGGGACAGCACTGGCGAAATCTTCCAACTGAACCATAGCTATAATGTGTTTTTTTTTCTGGATTTTTTGGTCAGTATTCTGTCTCTATCCATTAAAATAAACCTACCATAAAATTTACAGACCCTTCATTTCTTTGTAAGTGGGCAAACTTACAAAATCAGCAGGGGATCAAATAAATATTTTCCTCACTGTAAAGTTTAAAGGTTAAAGAGATATTACATACAGGGCTGTCACTAGTGGGGAGAAAGATGGTGATGATTATAAGGGCCCATGGCTGTTGGGGGCCCCCGTCGATTGTAACGGGCTGTTCAGGGTCAGCGTGAAAGACGCTCTGGGGCAGTTGACGTTCTGCCCGATCAGTCACTGCTGCGTGTCATCACTAAGGTTTATCTTTTGCACATGTTTTTAAACCCTGCTAGTTTAAACCTTCAAGTGATTTTAAAGCATTCAAACTAGGGCTGCACGATAAATCGCATGCGATATTTAACGCGCATCTTGTCAGATCTGCATCTTTGCAACCATAAAATTTACAGACCCTTCATTTCTTTGTAAGTGGGCAAACTTACAAAATCAGCAGGGGATCAAATAAATATTTTCCTCACTGTAAAGTTTAAAGGTTAAAGAGATATTACATACAGGGCTGTCACTAGTGGGGAGAAAGATGGTGATGATTATAAGGGCCCATGGCTGTTGGGGGCCCCCGTCGATTGTAACGGGCTGTTCAGGGTCAGCGTGAAAGACGCTCTGGGGCAGTTGACGTTCTGCCCGATCAGTCACTGCTGCGTGTCATCACTAAGGTTTATCTTTTGCACATGTTTTTAAACCCTGCTAGTTTAAACCTTCAAGTGATTTTAAAGCATTCAAACTAGGGCTGCACGATAAATCGCATGCGATATTTAACGCGCATCTTGTCAGATTTGCATCTTTGCAAAATCACGTTCATATTCGCGCGATTTTTTGTGCAGCTCGTCAGTGAACAACGGCTCTGTGTAGTTAATGCTGCTCAATGTGAAAGCACGCACGTGATGGAGATTTACCGCTGATTACAGAACCGGCTTTCTGACGAGATGCGCGTTAAATATCGCATGCGATTTATCGTGCAGCCCTAATTCAAACTCAAGAAGCAGTGAAAGAACTCAATTCGGTGTTCGTGGTGAGATGCAAGCTTGAACTTGTTGCTTGTTTTTGAATGGTTTAAAATCGCTTGTTCAAATTGGCAAGGCGTATTTGTTCGTTCAAGAGCAAGAAGACACAAAATTTAACTCAATTCTGGGCTCGTGCATTGTCGGAGACACGACTCCAAAACTTTCATTTGAAATCTCTTTTGCGTCTTCTTGCGCTTGAACAGAAAAATACATACAAAATTATGCCAAAATACCTATCTTGTTGAGTATCCTCGAACGTAAACAGTTGAGAAAGATGTGTATCATTATATTGGATCCATGAATTGTGTCTTTAAGTGACCGTGCCTAATTTACTAGCTGCTGTCGTTGTCCTTAATGTTAATCCAAGGAAAAAAAGAGAGAAAATCACTCACTGCTTTTTTGTAGCTTTAACAAATACTATGCAATTTTACTTTTGTTTATTCAATTTCTGTACCAGAACACTGACCACCTTGAAAAAAATTTACATTGTTTAATTTATATCTTTATTCTATTTATTTCATTTTGCTAACTTATTTACACAATTTCAAATAGGTGCCCACGGGTACAGCCTGCACCGGGGCCCCGCATACTCCAGCTACGACCCTGATTACATATTTTAGTTCTGCAGGGGTCCTCTCTTTTATTTATTTATTTTATTATTTATTTTTTTGTTGGATGCACCATGACTTTATCAGATAACTTGAACGCAAAATGATTGACAGGAAGAGAGTGAAGAGGCTGCTCTCTGATATTGTCAAGGGTGATTTATTAGGACTATTTCAATGATATCACTTAATGAAGACAGTTTGTGTATTGTTTAAAAAAAAAAAGGAATAAATAAAAAAAAAACTCTGACAGCACCCATTACGAAGTAAGTACTAAATACTTATTAAAATAGTGTTTCTAATGCATAAAAGCTTTAATTTCTTAACCTTTCAAAGTATGCTATAGCTATCTATATGCATGTAGATGGCTTCCAAGCTAACAGACAAAGGTTAAATGCCACTAAACTCCTATTTTGATTTCTTTAAAACATCCATATATGAAGGCTAGCCTTACTGTTTTTTAACGCATTTACTGTAATGTGTTTTTCTTACAGACGGTTTTGTGTATCATTTCCTGGTGGCAGACATATGATGTGGTAAAGGACTTCTTGAGGCCACATGTGTACGCTTTGTACTGTGAGCGGCATACTTTCCATTTGTGTGGAAGAGATCTAGACAAACTACTACGATTTTGTCACATTTCGATGAGGCCTAATTTGACCTCTTGTACCATCATCAAAAGAATCGGTGGCAAATTGCGCTGACAGTCCCTGCTGGAAACTTTGAGGCTGCACTGCCTCCCCGAGCTGTGTTTCTTCGTATTAAAGGAGCACATAATTCTTAGAGAGTGTCTTTGATTTTTCAGGTTTTGACATGTGAGAATATATAGATGAGGTTATTGCTCATTTAGGGAGACTGAGAGGTCAAATTAGCAGAAAAGTGAATACTGAAAATTCTTCGAATCTTTCTCATTCTGACTGGCTCAGGTTGAAAATGGCAGATCATTCAAAGAGAGTGAGAATGTTCAACTTTTTTTTTTTGAGTGTTTTTACCTTTTTACTTAGAAAAGCTGTTATTGTTCCCATGGTTCCATTTTCTGTAATCTTGTAAAACTATTATTTACACAACTCTTTTTATACCTCTGGCTCCATCTTAAGTCAGTGAGTATTCTTGGATTTATTGAAAACTGGATAAAGCCGCTCATAAAACTAAAGCTGTTGTTGTCATCCCAGCTGGCAGCATGATTGGAAGATGATTAGTATCTAATTGAGTGTGGCAGATATATATGAATAAAGTAGAAAGTGCACTGTACATGTTGTATTTTATTACTTTCTCTGTGTGTAAAGGAATTATCAAAATGGATTCCTCTGTACAAAGCATTTTTAATGTATGGTTAGATTCACCATAATTCTGAGATAAAAGGTAAGTTACCTTAGGTTTTTGTTTTGTTTTGTTTTATTTTATTATTTTGTTTTGTTTTGTTTTGTTTTGTTTTGTTTTATTTATTTTATTTTATTTTATTTTATTTTATTTTATTTTATTTTGTTTTGTTTTGTTTTGTTTTGTTTTGTTTTGTTTTGTTTTGTTTTTGATCTTATTTTTAAAAAAATATTTAAAGGGTCTTTCTCAGGTAATGTTTCCATTTGTGCCTGAACTTTTACTTTAAAATGTATTCTAAAGTTACAGTTGCAATGTGCGAGGTGTATTTAAAAGAACTTTGAATTTAATTGTTTTGAAATCAATGTGAAAATGCTTGATTAGAAATGGCAGAAATTATTATTAGTTAAAAGCTATGATTTTGTTATGACTAAAAAATGTCTACTTTCTCTCACAACTAAACGTATTGCTCATTAGCCATATTCTCCTAATATATTGTACAGATGTTTTGTATCTTAACTACATTTAGAAGAATACGCTTAAAAATAAACATCCGGAAGCGTAGGATCATCTGCATTGCATATCTTCCATGACTTCTCGTCCTGATGATGTAGATTAAATATACCTGTTTTAAATATTTCACACATACACTTATATACCCACACATACTCTTGGTTGATTTGCTGCTAATAGCAGCGAGATCTTTTATGGTGCTTTGCTCAATCGCAGGAAGTCATTGTTGACCTAGTTTAGCGACATTGGTAAGACAGCTCTGCAGGCATCGGCCTTATAACCCATTGTGCATCACTAATTATGTGCTTGTGTTATCAATAGGCCTACTATATTAATATATATATATATATATAAAAACTTTACATTTCGAAAGAAAAAAAATAGCATAGCATTTAATTTGAATTTAATAAACAAACTGCACCACTGCAAGACAATAATACAATTAAAAACAAAAAAACTAAATATCTCAAGCCCTTACAGAGCAAGAAAGTTTTTTTTTTGTTTTTTTTTTTTTGTCACAAACAAGCTAGTGAAGCACAAAGATTCATACAGCAAACACATGTACAGATACAGTACAGTAAACAGATACAGTAAAAAGCTGTGATTTTGAGATCTCAGCTGATCTGGGCTCTATGCACATATCAGATGTAGTGCACTGGTTTTTGTGTTCATAGACATTACTGAGAAAATAGCTGACCTGATCTAGTCCGGATCACGAAAACATGAAGAAGAGGAAAAAAAATGATAGACTCCAATGTTACTCACACAACCACACATATACTGCGTCAATGAGGGAGTATCAATACATTGTCCTACCACACTTTTACACCTCTGAATAATTACAACATACACTTTTTGGGTATAATATGTCACAGTTCATATACATCCCAGCAGTTCATATACATATCTATCAAAGTTATCTGACATTATCAAGATTACTTTTTTCTGACACAGTTTAACTCCTTTTTTTTTTTTTACCATTTTCAAAACTATAGTGAATAAACTATGATATAATGTGAGAAATGTTGAAGGTGTCTGAATAAATTTTTTAATTTTGGTTTGACTGTGTCAAATATATATATATACAAATCTTATTTGTGTAAAGTTTAATTTTAGAACTTAATTGCAATGGCGGCTTATAAAAGAAAAAAAAAAAAGTTAGCAGAATAATTAATGTACGTGATATTACAAAATTTTAAGCATTACATTTCTGCTTCTAAATCCTTAGATTGGCCCCAAGATTGTTCCAAACCTGTGTGAATTGTTTTCTTCTGTTGAAAACAAACAAACAAAAACAAACAAAATATATTTTTGAAGAATTTGTGTAACCAACAGAAGAAAGAAACTCATACAGGTTTGGAACAACAAGAGGGTGAGAAATGATGACATAATATTATTTTTGGGTGAACGATCCCTATAATATTTGTTTTGAATTATAACTATATATGGATATAACCATAAATGTCATATCATTTTTTGGAGCTGACAGACATGGTTACTTCTGGAAATGGGCTGCGTGAATATTCATAAAAAATTCTCTTTTTGTGTTCCACAGAAAAAAAAAGAAAAAGAACAACATGCGAGTTTGGAGCGACATGAGAGTGAGTAAATCTCTTTCATTTAGTGATATCCAAATGTGTGCTGCCATTTGGTGAGTGAGGTGGTCACCCTACCCCACCCTGACCCTCTCCTCTCCTCTCTGAAGGCCTGTCAGTCAGAGGAGGATCTCAGGTGCACGCCGGTGTCGCCGTATCCCACAGGTGAGATGAGTATCACCGCTTTCTCCACTCAGGCATTGCGACTGACCCCAGCGCTCAGTGATACCCCAACACACACACACACACACACGCACACACACACACACATATATATATATACACACACACACACACACACACACACACACACATGTTGTGTTCCATGTTTTATGGGGACATTCCATAGGTGTAATGGTTTTTATACTGTACAAACTGTATGTGCTATTGCCCTACACCAACCCTACCCCTAAACCTACCCCTTACAGGAAACTTTGTGCATTTTTACTTTCTCAAAAAAACTCATTCTGTATGATTTATAAGCTTGTTTCCTCATGGGGACCTCAAAAATGTCCCCACAAGGTCAAAATGTACTAGTATTACTATCCTTGTGGGGACATTTGGTCCCCATAACGTGATAAATACCAGGTACACACACACACACACACATACACACATATAGACACGCAGAGTTGCTATCAGGGTATGTGTAAAGATGCCTCACCCCCTCCCTGCCCCACCAGGCTGCTCTCCTCGCTGCTCTTTGTCCCCGTAAATGAGCGAGAGAAACTCGAGAAACTTCCATCCGTCCTCTCTGCTCTTTCTTTTCTCTCCATGGCAGAATCTGTCCCTCTATCAGGATCTGTTTTCTATTGACCTTTTAATTCACTTTTATTCTCCTGCCCTGTTATTTAAAGCCTTTCAGCTTCAGGATTAGAAGGTTTCAGCATGTCTTCCTCAGTTTCTAATCTGACATTTAGTCAAGACTGTGTGGAGTTTATAGGATATATATTTATACATATACATTGCATATAAATGCATTATAGAAAAGTACTGTAGTTTTTCATTAAGGATGTTTGATCAATGTTATCAAATGGAAATGTTGTGTAGAATTAATTTAAATATGCTTTGAAAAAGTATTTTATATATATTTTTTAATATTAACAGAGCCTTGATATTAGGTTAAAATACATTTCAGATATTTTAGTTTTTTTTTTTTTTTCCAAGTCATTCATTATATTTTACCAATTCCTTTGCAATATAGTGATAAATAGTGATTCACTTTTTATTTTTCTTCATTAAGGTTGTTTGATCAATGCTATCAAGTGGAAATGTTGTGTTTAATTGGCTCTAACAACATTTGATTTAACATACACTTTTAAAAATTATTTTACATATATATTTTTAATAATAACAGAGCCTTGATATTAGGTTAAAATACATTTAAGATATTTTAGGATGATCCAGTCATTCATTCATTCATTTATTTAGAATTATATTTTATTAGTTCCTTTGCAATGCTCATGATGAATGATAAGCTTTTTTAACATGAGGTCATAAAATCTGCTAGACTATAAAATATTATTATCAAAATGCTGTTTAAACTACTTTTAGATAGAGTTGATCAGGTCATAAGTATTGTATGTTAGGTACCCACTTTTATTTTATATACTGCACTTCTGGTTTAAGAAATTTGCCATTCTGAATTCATTTTAGTCTATTTTCCCAAATTGTGGATTATCTTTTTAACCGAGGCAGGCTTCATTTCTATTACAAGTTTCGAAATAACTGCTCCAGTTATCTGACAGGATCTCAGCCACTGTTTATATCTATCAAGTGTGGAAGCCCACTCTAACCAGACTCGTTATATCATGAAAGTCTCAAATATAGATAAACTTTACACCTAATTTAAATATTTCGCAGAACACTGAGAAACTTCTGCCAAATGTTAGTCCTGTTATTGTTAACTCTGATAAAACTATTGATTTTTAATTCTATATATTAATTAATTAAATTTAAGCTTAAAAAAGCGGCATTATATTAAAAAAAAACAAAAAACATGTTAAACGCTTAAAGATCAAAGAATGAAGTTCTTAACCTCAAAGGCCCTGTTGAGGCATTTCACTTTGCAGTAAGTCATCAAAGTCAGAAGGTTTCGGAATTTGACTCTATTTAATATTTCTAAATAAGCTTGAAATATATGTTCACAGCCTTCCTGTTGCAGCGATTCGATGGCTGCAGATTGTTTTATACACCCTAATGCACACACACGCAGACATGTACGCACTCAAGAGTTGGTTTCAATAGATGGAAAATAGAGTGATAATGATCAGACGAGCTTTTGGGGTAGCGATTTGAGATATGACATGTGGTCAGGCATTTCGCAGGGCACTTCTGCTCACATGCAGCAAAACAATGACACGAACGTCACCAGTTAACCTGATGCTCGAAACAAGCTTATTAAATGGCTAATAAAATCTATTTAATTTGTAAAAGTGCATGCGAGAACCGCTAAGAATCCAGGGCAGTAAATGAAAGGTTAATTATTAGATCTGACTCAGCTCTGTAACTAAAAAAAAAAAAATCATACTGTTGTTGTAGGTTGACAAGCCAATGTTTCATCATCGTAGGCCGTACCCACACAGAACATTTTACCCAATACGCAGCAACAATTTTTTGCGTTGTAACCTGTTTAATGTGACACGCAATACAATCCAACAAATCCGGTAAATGTTTGCTTTACTATTCCGAAAACATCCCACGTATGCAAGCGTTGTGCTCATGTTTTTGATAGGTGGTTCTGTGTCTAGCCTGACCCTGTTTAATTAATGGCTAAGAATCCCTGTCGTTTTAGCCGTAGCTCGTTAAAAGAGCATTCACCTCTCTGAAAGACAAGTCTGATTAATCCCAACTAATCCGTAGGATGACAATATCACCCCCACCCCATTTTCTCTCTCTTTCTCTCTAACTCGCTTTCCTTCCATTTGTCATTAGTGACAAATATAATGATTGCTTTTATTATAGCGATTTTAATCCTAGTCCGAACAAAATCCACTCAAAAACAATCTACAGTATATTATGTGTGTGTGTATGCACATAATACAATGTAGATTGTTTTTCAGAATAAAGTTTTTAACTTCAAAGGCCCTGATGAGACAATTCACTTTGAAGTAAGTAATCAAAGTGAGAAGGTTTTTGAAATGTGACTGTGTTTAATTTCTAAATACACTTTTCATTTACTTTAAAATAAAAATTTTCACAGACTTCCTGTTGCAGCAATTATCATACCCAGTTTAATTTCACATACTGCAGTTTTTGTTGACTATATATATAATACAAATAATATATCGCTATATGTGAAATATACAAATCTATAGTAATATAGTAATGTCACTAATATGTGTAATATATTGCTATTTGTTTTAGCAATATATTGCACATATTAGTGACATTACTATATATTACTATAGATTATTATATCTGTCACATTTGTAATATATTACTATTTTTTATAATATTTGTAACATACACTATACTAATAATGATTGATTTTAGTAAAGGGATTTAATTAGAGCAATTTTAATCACAGTCCCAACAAAATCAATATACAGTATATGTATGTTCATATACACTACTGCATCACTACTACATTCTGATTTTTTCGTCTTAAATAGTACCTAAATGTAATGTGACAAATATGATAGTTTTATTAGTGATTTTAGTCCTAGTCCAAATCCACAGTGTATATATAGTATATATATATGAACAGGTCAGATGCAAAAGCCTCTAAGTGCCGTCTGAAATTTTCATCTAAAATGAAGTAATTTTACACTAATGGCAATGTATAGGTCATTTTATATGCAATTAAAGTACACTAACTGAACATAAATATAGGAGCCTGATAAAAATGCTAATTTTAGAAGTAAATTTCAGACGGCACTTAGAGGTTTTGCATCTGAACTCTTCATATATATATATATATATATATATATATGAAGAGTTCAGTGTGTTATTAGATACATACGTGCTTGAGTTTCCCATTAGTATATTGTGATGTTTTTATTAAATAGTAACTTTGTAAATGTAAGTGCAAATTTGTAACTAATGTTTAAGTGAAAATGCACTTGTAATCTAAATTCTAATTGGACAAACAAACTATAAATGCAATGCTGACACTTAATCAAATGTATTCTTTGAAGATTCGCTCGAGAGGGCGGGTAGTTGAAGTGTGCCACAATGGAAAATGCACTACCCGTGTCTTCAAACAGACTTTAGTGCGCTGGCAGATTGAACTGATGTGCAGTTTCCTTTTAAACTTTCTTTTACAAAGTATGCGACAAAAAGTAAAGCATATATTGTGGTTGTTTGGTCTGAGTTCACAGGAGAAAAGAAAATGCTTTACTTACCTTACGACAAATCTTTTTTTGGACATGAGAGGTTTGTTATCTACAAATACATTTAGTTTCCTGTGCACCTAAATAGAACGGCTGGCAGGGTGTGATTTTTGTTGATTCTGCTTGTTTTTTTTTGTCTTTTGATGATACATTTAGATTTTAAGAAGTTTGTACTTTTAAGAACTTTTTAGGTTCCTAAGATATTTGCTGGTTGTTCAATCAGTATATTCATACTCAGTATGACCCTCGAAGTGATATGCTTGTGAATGTCTAATGAAACGAAAAAAAAGAAGAAAGGTATGGGTGTATTTCTGAGTATGCATGAGATGTATTGTACCATTAGAAATGTTTCCTGTTTCACAAAACCTGAGATTCCTTGCCCTTTCAATTAAAGAGCTGACAAATACGTACTTTTTGCACTTATTCAACCACACATTTTCTCTCAGAGCTTCGACTGAACTCTTTATATGAGTTGTATGCCAAATAGTGTTTTTCTGTCTATTTCAGTTCTTCATTTTTATTATTTTATTAATATTGTTTTATTTATTAAGACATCAGTTATTAAAGAATAAGTTGCCGAACAACCCTAATCAATCAATTCTAATGCAACCACAATAAATTTTTCATTAGACCAGGCCTTATGTCACAGTTTTTGAAACTGATACCAGATTCAGTTGTTCTGAAATTCACAGGAAGATACAGTAAATATCGGTTATGAAATGTTGAGAATCTACAATGAGTTCTTAGAATAGGTGTACTATTGCAAGTGCACAGCGCTTGCTCTCGAAACTGCAAAAGTTAGGTTCTTTACAGGCGCAAAGAAATGTATTTTTTTAATAATTTCTTTATTTCAGAAGAAGCTGATTGTGTGTAACAAATTAAATAAAGGATCCTGAATAATAATGCAGCTCATTTTGTAGTTTAATTTTATTAAAGAGGGTTTGCACACGTGGTGGTGTAGATGTCCTGCTTGGCTTGCTATAATATTGAAAGCAGACATGCTGTGTGTGGGGGATCTTATCTGTGGACCGTAAACATATTTTGGGGGTTTGTGGCAAATAGACTGATAGGCAAAATTCCAGCTTGTGTGAAAGCTTGTGTATGCTTGTGCGTGAATGCGTACAGTCATCTATTCTCTCAGCAAACACCTTTTTTTTTCTAATTAACTAGTCCCTCACAATTTATTTATTTGTTTATTTGTTTGTTTGTTTGCAAATGCATACAGCACATAAAAATAAAAAAATAAAAATAATAAATATAAATAAATAAATAAATACTTGAAATCTTAAAATAATTTGGACATTTATTATGGAGAAAGAAAAAAAAAATCACTTCATTTTTTCCCCTCCTATTCTCTAGCTTGCTTTCTTATTTAGTTGTCTAATAAACCTGGCATTGTATATTATAAATATTGTTGCTTTGGATAAAAGAGTCTGCTTAACACATACATGTAAGTGTAAATTATGAGTACTGGAAAATATATGATTAATGATTTATTCTGAAATATTATATAAATATTATATTGAAATTCACTAACATAATTAAACGGAAAAAGACAAGGAAAAAAAAAAAAAAAGGTTGCCAGTCAATAAAGTGTCAAAGTATTGCTCTGCTTCTGTGAGAAACAGATCAGCTTTCGTGACTTTGGTCATCACCACAAAGTTGCACACATAGAAAAACATCGGGCCGCAGCGAAACACACTCACACACATACATTCATAGCTAGTGTCCTGTCTCAACCACATCAAGGGTCCACCTCACTGGCTGACCTTAAAGGACAATGTCTGCAACTGTCTAAAAATTTGTCCACCTTGAGATAAACACTCTCTCTTTCCTCTGTCTCTCTCTGTCTATCTTCAATATCTGATTATCTTTGTTCTTTTATTAGCCAGGCGAGTGAGAATGGTTCGAGCTACTTGTCGCCATGGGCGCTCAGATTGCATCTTTGCTCTGTGGCTTTAATAACGACAAGAGAATTCATGTTATTTTCCACTCAGATATGGCCCCACACGTGTTCTCGTGTCCTCTTCATATGTGGTCTTCCCGGGCAGTCCATGACTTTAGATGTCATTAAAAAAAAATTAAAATCCCAAGGCATCTAGAGAGATGGACACCTTGAAACATACAGAAACATCAGATAATTACCAGATCTTGTCTACACCACCAGAAGTACCAGTGGGCAATCTGGATGTTATTAAATAAATAAATAAAATAAATAAATAAATAAATAAAAACATAAGAAGTTAAGTTTAGTTAATTTTCATATAATTTGTATAAGGTCAGCTTGTAGTTTATTGCTTTTCAGATTTTTTTAATTGTATTTTTTAAAATAGATTAATTAATTTTAACTTCAAAAAATTAATGGGTAGATATTAATGGCTGTATTAATGTTCAGTAGGGGGAAGCAACATATACACTTGATTTTGCATCTGGATTTTATTTAAAAATAAATAAACGCATGTAGAGATCTAGAATTCTCATGTATCTATTAGTTTACATAACTTTATTATATTATTTTACAACTTTTCTAAGGCCAGCTTGAATTTTATTGCTTTGTAGTTTTTTAATTTTTTGAATAGATGAATTGATTCCAACTTCAGTAGATGAAATCAACATGAATACAAGATTACTCAAATGCTGTGCAAATCTTTGAGACAGACTTAACTGATAATTGACAGTTTGTTGATTTTTGTCTGTTTTATATCAATATTTAGAGTATTAAAAAAATATATACAGTGCTGTGAAAAAGATTTTACCCCCTTACTGTTTTTTTTATGTTTTGCATATTTGTTACACTTGAATGATTTAGATCAAGCAAATTTTAATATTACACAAAGATAACCTGAGTAAATACAAAATGCAGTTTTGAAATAATGATTTCATTTATTAAGGGAAAAATCTGTCCAAACCTGCCTGGCCCTCCGTGAAAAAGTAATTGCCCCCTAAATCTAATAACTGGTTGTGCCACCCTTTGCAGCAACAACTGCAATCAAGCGTTTGCGATAACTGGCATTGAGTCTTTCACATCGCTGTGGAGGAATTTTGGCCCACTCTTCTTTGCAGAATTGTTTTAATTCAGCCACATTGGAGGGTTTTCGAGCTTGAATGGACTGTTTAAAGTCATGCCACAGCATCTCAATCAGATTTAAGTCCGGACTTTGATTTGGCCACTCCAAAACCTTAATTTTGTTTTTCTTGAGTCATTCAGAGATGGACTTGCTGGTGTGTTTGCGATCATGTCCTGCTGCATAACCCAAGTGTGCTTGAGGTCACAAACTGACAGCCGGACATTCTCCTTCAGGATTTTCTGATAGAGTGCAGAATTCATGGTTCCGTCAATTATGGCAAGTTGTCCAGGTCCTGAAGCTGCAAAGCAGCCCCAGACCATCACACTATCACCACCATGTTTGACTGTTGGTATGATGTTCTTTTTATGAAATGCTGTGTTGGTTTTACACCAAATGTAACAGGACACAAACCTTCCAAAAAGTTCAACTTTTGTCTCATCAGTCCACAGAATATTTGCCCAAAACTCTTGGGGATAATCAAGATATTTTTTGGCAAATGTGAGACGAGCCTTTGTGTTCTTTTTGGTCAGCAGTGGCTTTTGCCTTGGAACTCTCCTGTGGATGCCATTTTGCCCAGTCTCTTTCTTATTGTTGAATCATGAACACTGACCTTAATTGAGGCAAGTGAGGCCTGCAGTTCTTTAGATGTTGTTCTGGGTTCTTTTATGACCTCCTGGATGAGTTGTCGTTGCACTTTTGTAGTAATTTTGGTAGGCCGGTCACTCCTGGGAAGGTTCACCACTGTTCCAAGTTTTCTCCGTTTGTGGATAATGGCTCTGACCATGGTTCGCTGGAGTCCCAAAGCCTTAGAAATGGTTTTATAACCCTTTCCAGACTGATACATGTCAACTATTTTGTTTCTCATCTGTTCTTGAATTTCTTAAGATGCGGCATGGTGTGTTGCTCTTTAAGCATGCTTCACTTTGTCATACAGGTTCTATTTAAATGATTTCTTGATTCAACAGGTCTGGCAGTAATCAGGCCTGGGTGTGGCTAGTGAAATTTAACTCAGCTTTCTAAAATAATGTAGTTAATCACAGTTTTTTCATGATTTAACAGGAGGGGGCAATTAAATGTTCACGTAGGGCCAGGTAGGTTTGAACAGCTTTTTTCGCTTACTAAATGAAATCATCATTTGATGATCTGACAGTTGTCCAGAAGACAATCATTGACACCCTTCACAAGGAGGGTAAGCCACAAACATTCATTGCCAAAGAAGCTGGCTGTTCACAGAGTGCTGTATCCAAGCATACACATATTTATGCATACACTCATACACAAAAATATACATTCATTAGTGCCATCTAGTGCTCAGTGACACCTTAATATTCAATCCTACACTTAAAGCTTCTAGTTAGAACCAAGAAAAAAATATTTGATAATGATATTGGAGAGCCGTTTTTAGTTTTACAAGCATTCGTTAGTTCCTGATAGCGTGTTGTGGATGTTATGACGGGGCCGCAAAATCAAAATCAGGATAGATTTGGGATCATTCAAAGCTTGATTCATAAATTTCAGTTTGTGAAAGAGGAACATTGTGTAGGTGCATTGTGAAAATCATACCATTCACACTTTTTGGGTGAAACAACTTGTGTTTGTGCATGTGGTCACTTGTGATGCAGTGTTGGCATTTAGTTAGAATAAAAATGAATCATGTCGTTCAATACCAAGAAGGCAGTGAAATGAAATATTGAAAAACATTCTTGGAGCTCAGTTAAGTCAACGTGTTTTTCTGTAACGTGGGGGAGGAAAAGTCAAAGTGAAACAAACAGTACAATCAGCGAGTCATTCTGATCTACCGCTTCATTTTCTCTGAATTTGTGTGTGTGTGGTAGTCAGGAAATATAAAAGCTCTAGTAAAGAGTGTAACAGCACATATGGCACAAATATGGTACACTTTGGTGTCACATTACTTTTTCTTAAAAAAAAAAACATTTGAGGTACAAATCAGGTCGCCGATAGTGTCCAACAAATGCATGGAATTGGGAATCAATTAATGTAGTAAAAGCTGTATTTAATATAGTACTAATTTTAATATTTAAATAGTAAAACCAATTTTTAGTCAAAAATTTAAATGACAAAAAATTTAATTCTTTGCTAGGCACCACATTTTATGTTCAATCCTGTTACTGCATTTTCCCCATTACAAATAAAAAAAGAACAATCCATTAAATTTGTCATCGAGTCTATTTTCTAAATACACCTTATTGATCTTATTGTGAATAGTTGGCTGATTCATCCATGCATGTTTCATTTGTACATTTCTTTCTGGAGCCTATCATTTTTATTCAGAATTTCACTTATCAAAAAGCCATTTATCACTTATTCTGCTTTAACTACAGCCCTTTCTTACAATCACCTAATAAATGACATTATTTGTCTTCAGTCAGCATGATGGGAAGAAACGCAAATAAGATAAGTGAACTTTCTCAGTTTCTATGCAAGCTGCATTCATCAGCCTACTGTATCAACACTGTTACTGCAGTTATTGTAAGGCAAATGTAAGAAAAGAGAAAATAATTTTCCTTAACTAATGAAACCGTTGTAACAGTTTTTAGTAAACAGCTGAATTTAATTGCCAAAATGTAATACTTAGCTATGCCCAACATTTTTTGTTCAACCCTGTTACTGCATTCCCCTAATTATAAAAAGGAAACATTCCTTTAAAGTCTGTATGACACTGACAGCTTTCTAAACACGTTATTGCATTCATATTATTCTAAGAGATTCATCTACACATTTTTAAACCAGCAATTGTACAAATGCCTCAGTTTATACACAAACATGGACTCCATTCGTCATTCAACTCTGTTACTGGAGTAAAAAAATTTTAAATAAAATATTTTTCTTTAATTTATCAGAAATTGCAGGGTTTTTTTTGTTTAGTTTTTTCCAGTCACTACAAAATGACATTTGGTCACAAAATAGCTAGCCCTAAATATATCTATGTAAACCATAATTTTGGTAACAGAGTTGAGAACTTTCCAAACCTCATAGGAAATGAATTGACAATCTTTAGATGTTTTCCAGTTGGTTTAAAATTGAAACATTTCCTGAAGGTTAAGCAGGTTTTGTTTTAGTGTTTTTTATTTATTTTTGTTTTTGGTCACACTTTATTTTAAAGTCTGATTCTCACTATTAACAAACCATTAACTATGACTTTTGCCTAAATAAACTCCTAATTTGCTGCTTATTAATAGTTAGTAAGGTAGTTGTTAAGTTTAGGTATTGGATAGAATTAGGGACATATAATATGGTCATGCAGAATGACCATAATGACCATATTATTTATAAGCTTTAGAAAGTAGTAATAAACAACCAAAACGTTAATAATAGGCATGCTAATAACAACTAGTAAATAGTGAGAATTGGTCCCTATACTAAAATGTTAGAATTTTTTTATACCCTATTAGTAGAAAGTGTCATCTCTTTTGTAATTCTCTGATACTCTTTTTCCTCGTCTCTACATTCTTGAATGGTATAGTCAGAGTCTCTGGTTAGGCCCGGTTTCACTGGTCCCACAGGATTTTGTGTGGTGATGGTGGTTATGTCACCACTTAGTGAAATAAGTGACACTGATGGGTTTGAAATGCACTCTGTGTCCCCATAGAGCTCTCAGCCGCCCATCCACTCCCCCTCCGTGGACCCTCAAGAACCCCCGTAGCCCCTCTGTCATTCAACCGTCTGCTCAAGCTAGTGTTATGTTTCCACATGGCAAAGAGAAGGCCAAGTTCATCGTCAGGAGCACAGCTTGCGGTGTGTGTGTGTGTGCCACATCCCGTTTGCTTTACGGTGGCCACATTACCACCATCAAAACCTCTTAATCACATTTTAACAACTCAGGCAACACAGGCAGGATCACCTTTCATTCTGCTCAGAAAACCCAACATCTTTTAAAGCAGATACATTCACCAGCATGTCTTTATTATACCTGGGAAATAATTTATTTTATGCATGGGAAAGAAACAAAAAACAAACAAACAAAATTAGTTCATACTCAAACTTTGGACCAGAAAGCTATTCTGTTAGGAAGTTGGCACTAATATCTAAAATTTCAGATCAACAAAGATCAACAACCTGACTTTGAGTGAAAAGTATCATTTAATAATTTTCAGTGTGGTGGCTAACAATGCCCAGCATGAAAAAAACCCCACCTAGAATTATTATTATTATTATTATTATTATTATTATTAATAATAATAATAATAATTAATTTTTAGAGAAAATATATATTTAAATTTTTTTGTGTCAAAATAACTAAACAAATAAACAAACATAAACAAACAAACAAACACAAATCTGCTGACAGTGTCTCGATGCAGTTAACGTAGCCTATTATTTATACACTATTATATAGTTTTAGTATCTTTGTAATTAGTTTTTGTCAATTTAAAAAAAAAACACATCAAAATATTTCTATTTAACTTAATTTTAGTATTTAAACTTGACCTTTATTTCAGTTAGCTGCCAAGATAACATTTCAAATCAAAACATTTTTTAATCAAATATTTATGTTATTTCAATAAACTACAACTATTTTTAATAGTTTTAGTTAAAAATAACAACTATCAATGAAACAACATAATGTGTAAATATCCGAGATATGATAGTGTAATACATTTAGAATTTGGTATGTAACATTACCTTGTATACAGAATTTAGATTTATTTTTATAGTTGTAAATATTCGTGAAATAATTGGCATAAGAAAACAGAATCATCTTAGTGTGTCATAGTGGCATCATTTCTTTACATTCTTTCTGATGTAAACACTGAGAATTTTTAACTTGCTACTTTGTCTGAAATGCATCATAAAAACTACGGTGGCCCAGTAGTGCACAACACAACAAAATCTCCACAGCACAAGAGAAACAAGCCTCAACGCAACAAAATTTCCACAACACAACGAAATTAGCACAACACAACAGAAACATGTGCAAACACAATGTAAACAAGCCGCAACACAACATAAACAAACTGCAACACAACGGAAACAAGTCACAACACAACAGAAACAAGCCGCAACACAACGGAAAAAAGCTGTAACAAAACGGAAACAAGCCGCAACACAACGAAATTAGCACAACACAACAGAAACATGTCGCAACACAACGTAAACAAGCCACAACACAACAAAATTAGCTCAACACAACGGAAACAAGCCGCAACACAATGGAAACAAGTCACAACACAATGGAAACAAGCTGCAACACAACGAAATTAGCACAACACACCGGAAAAAAGCCATAACAAAACGGAAACAAGCCGCAGCACAATGAAATTAGCACAACACAACAGAAACAAGCCGCAACACAATGGAAACAAGGCGCAAAACAATGGAAACAAGAAGCAACACAACGAAATTATCACGACACAACGGAAAAAAGCCGCAACACAACAGAAACAAGCTGCAACACAACAGAAGTTGCAATACAACGGAAACAAGCCACAACAAAAAAAAAAGTCACAACACAATGGAAACAAGCTGCAACACAACGGAATTAGCATGACACAACGGAAAAAAAGCCGCAACACAACGGAAACAAGCTGCAACACAACGGAAGTCACAACACAACAGAAACAAGTTGCAATACAATGGAAACAAGTCACAAAACAATGGAAACAAGCTGCAAAACAACGGAAGTCACAACACAACAGAAACAAGTCACAATATAACAAAATTAGCACAACACAACGGAAACAAGCCGCAACAGAAACAAATCACAACACAATGGAAGCAAGCTGCAACAGAACAAAATTAGCACACGACAACAAAAACAAGCCGCAACACATCAAAATTAGCACAGCACAATGGAAACAAGCCACAACACAACAAAATTAGCACAACACAACGGAAACAAGCCACAACACAACAAAATTAGCTCAACACAACGGAAACAAGCCGCAACACAATGAAGCCGCAACACAATGGAAACAAGCCACAACACAGTGAAATTAGCACAACCAAATGTGTTGTTTTGTGGTGATTTCGTTTTGTTGTGGAGATTTCATTGTGTTATGCACTACTGGGTCATCGTAAAAACCACCCCTAACGTCTTAGCATCATGGGGCTTCTTGAGAAAAGACCGCTCACATTTTGTTGCTCTAAATGAAGTAGCTGCTCATTTTTTCCCCATGATCTTTGATCTTTGTGGGAAGTGACAGTCGATAATGTCCTCAGGGTCCTGGAATCCCCGTGAGGTTAGGTGCCCAATGTGTGCCTGTCCCATATTGTCATTTTCCATTAGTGCCATTAGATACACATATTAGTGACAGAGCCATTATGAGCGGAGAGAGAGAGACTGACAGAGTGAGAGGGAGACATATGTGTTTAGTCTATTAAAAGAGACAGAGGGCTAGAGGCTGGGAGGTGACCTCAATATCGGCTTACACCAACACATGAGGGTGATGCATCACCAGGGGTCTCTCACCGTAACCTTGCAGGACCATAAGGGGTCTCCCCTTAATGCCACCCAAAGCCCCCCTGAACAGTTGCCTTGGCCTTTACATCCTGCACCAGAGCAGAGGGGACTGGCCCTTGGTTTCCTTTCAGCAATAGTACAGTTAAAATGACTAAATAGTGGGCTATATGAACGCCCACTTTAATATCTGTGATTTAAAGGAATAGTTCTGTCATTACTTTCCAAACCTGTATGCTGTTTTTTTTTTTCAAAGAAAATTTGAAGGAACCACATAGTGACCACATTTGTTATGATCCATAAAAAAACACACAACAAAAATATAAAAATGGATAAAAAAACCAACAAAAACTGCATACTTTTTTACTTATACTAAAATTGAGTATGCAGTATAATATAGGTGAAATTTATCTATCTATATAATTTTTTTATTAATTTATTTATTTAGCATTTATTTATTTATTTATTTATTTATTTTATTTTATTTATTTATTTTGCAGCTTTATTTACATTTTGAATCACATGTGGGTTGATAAATAATGACAATTACATTTTTTGTGAAATATATAATATTGATAGAAATCATCGTAATAACAAATCGTAATAACAAACACAAAAACATTATTTTGTAAAGGTACAGTATAATATAGTTGGAATTTTTGGAATATTTATTTATTTTATTTTTATTTATTATTATTATTTATTTATTGCATTTTTTTGATGTGGTCTTTTGTGCTCCACTAAAACAAAACAAAACAAAACAAAACAAACGTGTTTCTGAGTCACATGTGGGTTGGTAATGACAATTTATTATTATTTTTTGTGAAATATATAATATCAATATAAATTATTTATATTTATTTAAAAAACTTAAATTTATTGAAAAACAGACATATTATTTTGTAAGAGTACAGTATAATATAGCTGAAATTTATATAATTAAAAAATATATATTTTATTTCATTTCATTTCATTTTTTGCAGCTTTAGAGATGTGGTCTTTTGTGCTCCACTAAAATGAAACAAAACAAAAACATTTTTTTTGGACAGTTTTTGAATCACATGACATGTGAAATATATGATATTGATAGAAATGATGTATGTAAATTTATTTAAATGATTTTACTTTATTTAAAAACAAACAAACAAAAACATTATATTGTTTTGTAAGGGTAAGTTGCTCTTTTAGTTGTTCTTTTTCATTCATGCAGATAAAATGAGGGCTTTAGGAAGGTGTCACACATACAAGACATATGAAAAAAATATACTCACTTACTCCCCCACACACACACAGAGACACACGCACACAGACACACGCACACACACATACAAAGTACTGAGTGACAGGATTAGGAGTGGAAACATGCAGTAGACATGAAGCCATACCTAACTTTTTTTTTTTTTTTTGGTCTTTAAGTCTAATGCTGAGTGATTCATTGATGTTGGCCTCTCTCTCTCTCTCCCTCTCTCTCTCTCTGTGTGTGTGCGCACATATGTATTTGAGTTCATGTTTAGATTAATGTTAACAAGAGGAGATTGCCCACAGTGGAACCTCAAGGATCATTTAGCAGGGCTACAAACATCAATGTCCATCAGCGACTCCCTTATTCACTTGGATACACTGATGTAAGACCTGCTGTATAGATACACACATATAGATATGTGCTTATTTATATAAGTAAATAGGTTTGATATAACAAGTCAATAGGTTTGATGGAGTAAAGATGTCCAACCAAATGTTTTTCGTTACATCCGAGCATCAGTACTCTAAATATTCAATTATACTGTTATGACTCATACAGTTTCTGCAAAATGACAACATTTTTGAACCCCTATTCCATCTCGGACATAGTCTTCAAGACTAATGCCGATTCAACAAAATAATTATGAAAAATCCCATAGACTGGATGAATACACTTTTAGCTTCAGCTGACACATTTTTTACTCCAGTAATGTGTTGCATTATGTCCCTGTCATAATGTCTTTATATTTACAAAAGATAATAAATAAATAATAATTATAATGGTGGTTAATATTTTAATGATTCACTTATTTTATCACAGTTAAGTGAAAATATGATTTTTTTTTTACATTATAAACATACAATTAATCAATAAATTATTTTAATTAGTAATTAATTTACTTTCCATCCTGTTACTGTTTATCATGCATCTAACAAAAACAGTTAATGACATAATTCTCCAGGAAGTGACATCATTTTTGACAGGCAATAGCAGCACAGATATCAGTACTACTAATATAGATAATATATTTGATTATCAATGTAATTCTTGTTGGTTTTTGATAAAACAATTAAAATATTTCATTTTCTCTGATAAACATATCATGAATCGGTATGATATAATAAAAAAAGGTTACTTTTTTGTTTACATTACAGATGCAATTCTGACAAATTATTCTTACTAAAATATTTTACTGTCTTAAATGTTTTCTGTCTTAAATGCTATAAATCTTTTTTATACTAGTTTGCATATTTATTTAATGATTCATATTTTTGAGATATATATTTTTATAAGGCTGCAAAGCGATTAATCGCGATTAATCACATTCAAAATAAAAGTTTGTTTACATACTATATGTGTGTGTACTGTGTATATTTATTATGCATATATAAACACACACACATATATGTATATATTTTAAACAATATTTGTATGTATATATATATATATATAGTTGTACTTGTATATAATTTATATAGAAAAAAGTCGCAACAAAACGGAAACAAGTCTCAACATAACGGAGACAAGTCGCAACAGAAACAATTTGCAACGCAACAGAAACAAATGGCAACACAACAGAAACAAGTCGCAACAAAACGGAGACAAGTCGCAACAGAAACAATTCGCAACGCAACAGAAACAAATGGCAACACAACAGAAACAAGTCGCAACACAATGGAAACAAGCCACACCACAACGGAATTAGCACAACACAACAGAAACAATTTGCAACACAACGGAAACAAGTCGCAACACAACAGAAACAAGCTGCAAAAAAATGGAAACAAGTCTCAACACAATATAAACAATTCGCAACACAACGGAAACAAGTCGCAACACAACGGAAACAACTCGCAACACAACAGAAACAAGCTGCAACACAACGGAAACAAGCCACAACACAACAGAAACAATTCGCAACACAACGGAAATAAGTCGCAACACAACTGAAACAATCTGCAACAAAACGGAAACGAGTCACAATACAACAGAAACAATTCGCAACACAACGGAAACAAGTCGCAACACAACGGAAACAACTTGCAACACAACAGAAACAACTCGCAACACAACAGAAACAAGCTGCAACAAAATGGAAACAAGCCACAACACAACAGAAACAAATCACAACACAACAGAAACAAGTCGCAACACAACGGAAACAAGTCGCAATTCAACAGAAACTAACAAGAACTGTGTTAAATGCATATGTAAATGGGGGTGCTTTTAATTGTACAGTATATGGATATTATTAATAAGAGACCATCAGATCGCCACTTGTGGTTAATCATAATATCACCTAATAATAAAAATAATTCTTCCTAATAATAACAACTCTATTCAACTGACTCAACAGATAGTCACCTTTCTTTTTTTTCTCCCTCTTTTCTGACTTCTTTTTTACTCCTAATTGACCGTTCACTCAAGAATATTTACATTAAGCCGAACTAAAAGTTGGAAACTCAAGCCTCCCAGTAAGACTGGACTCGGAGCAGTGGGAGAGACCACACCACATACACAGTCACACGTCAGACATGATATGCCCATTTAGCACCTTTCTGTGCGAACAGAGGTCAAAGAATGCGTGTGTGTTTTGACTGCGCGAGACGGCTTGTTAGGGCTTTAATGTGGGTGTTGACTAGCGGATTATTCCCTGGACACACCTCCCCTTTTAGTCCGTCACCACTCATTATGACAACAATAAACCTCCGGCGGTCTTAAAGGGCCGCTGACAGGCCCGTGCTAATGACACTGTCGCTTCCACCCTGATGACTTGTACAGCTGTAGGAAACCACCTTCCTTTCTTTCTCTCCCCGAATTTGTCTTTGAACCGATTGTCCGAGTTCATTATTGTCCGGTGCTTTGTTTCGCTGCGTCTGCGTTAGCCATCTAGGAGCGCTAAACAGATATAGCGGATTTCCAGATGTCATTCCCATGGCCTTAAGGTCTCTATCTCTATCTGAGGGCCTAAACGGGAGCTCTACGGTTACAGGTCAGGGGTCGGAGTTCAGAGGGTGATGGCGGGTGACGTTGACAATGACACAGGTGCGGCATTGAGCTGTGCTCACCTGTGGATCACGCTCCCCTTTCCTTCAATTAACAGAACGCACTCGCACACACGGTCATGACCACTGCATGAACTTCATGTAGTGAGGTGATTCTCTGATTCGCTCGGTGTGTGTGTGTGCTTTGGTTTTGCCCCTAATGTCGTTCAAAGCAGCAGGTGCGAAAACAGGACTAGCTTTGTGATCCTGACTCCCTCAGATGAATATTATGTCTATGTGTGTGTGTGTGTGTGTGAGAGTGTGAGTGTGTGTGTGTGTGTTTTAGCACAGGGATCCAAAAAGAGTGTTTTAAACAGCCAAAGTGTTAATAGTTGTTGAAATCAAATCAAATTAAATTGTTAAAATAAATTATGAAATCAGTTTTCTTTTTTTCTTAATGTTATTGAATGATGCTGGTCATTCTGCTTAATATTTTTGTGGAAACCATGATTTTTTTAAAAATATTTTTTTTAAAGAGAGTTTAAAAGAACAGTCAAGTCAAGTCAAGTCACCTTTATTTATATAGCGCTTTTAACAATACAGATTGTGTCAAAGCAACTGAACAGCATTAATTAGGAAAATAGTGTGTCAATAATGCAAAATGACAATATACACAGTAGCCAGAGCAAGAGATACGACAGAAAAGAACAGCATTTATCTGAAATATAAATATTTTGTAACTATATAAAAGTCTTTACTGTCACTTTTGACCAATTTAATGCATTCTTGCTGAAAGTTGGAGTTGTAATTTTAACAAAAAAACTGAGCTGTCAATAAAATTAAATATTTGTGATAAATTGCATGATGTCTATGCTCAAAATTGTATTTCTGCACTCAAAAAAGCTGTTCGCTAGCTGCATTACTGTGCTAGTAACAGTATATAAGTAAAATGAACATGGTAAACTATACAAAAAACAAAGTAAATGCTGAAATACTTGTTTTTGTTCTTATTGTTGCAGCTGAAATACTTATAACACGCAAAGTATGCAAATTCCAAGATTACTTAATACATTCATCATTGTGTAATATACAACAGTTTAGAGTTAAGTGTGAGGAATACTGTATCCCACAATGCAGTGCACTTGTCTTGACCTTCCAGTGTGACAGATGAACTGCATTTTTTTTACTACATTCTTGACTCATTATTTTATTGGATTGCCAAAAGACTGGCTGAACTTAATGAAGTCATGTGACAATAATGTAATGTTTAAAAATTTGTTGTTGCATGTTTAATACTATTTCACATACTTGCTTCTCTTATATACTATATAGTATACTGTATTTCCAATAGTACTCCAATTCTTTGCATGTTTTAATGATTTACGGTAACATCAGCTAGCTGTGGTTAGAAAAATGCAAAAACAAATCAAATGTTATTAAATCCAACAGTAATCACACACACATTTCTTGGATGGGAAACAATCCCACCTGCACCTGATCTTTGCATCTGTCTCTCAAATGATTCCTCCAGAACCTGGCCTTGACTTGTAGTTTCTCCTGGGATGAAGTCTTGTTTTGCATTTAAATTTGTTATTATTACTAGGTTTAATACAGTCCAGAATTAGAAGCCGATACACTGATAGTGTGTCCTTTAAATGACCCCTTGACCCACACAACACACCCCTTAAACTAACACACACACACACTTTTCATTCTAATCAGGTTATGTGGGAGTTAATGCCTGCGTGAGATTGGCTGTTCACCTAAAATATTAAGATTGTCTGTGCATGCTGTCATATGGACAGTCAATTCTCTGCAATCAGATATGTTGATGAAATGAATATGTCATTAGTGTTATTACATTCTACATACTCTTTTAAACATATCGTCTTGTAATCTGTATAGCTTTTGTGCATTAATATGACTAACAGACACTCAAAGTATAAATCTGAGATATTAGATTGTGAGATTGAGTTGTCTAGACAGACATCTGAATATCGGGCCATTTAGCAGAGGAAATTGTATTTCTAAGATGTTACCTTTATAGCTCAGAAGACTTAATGGATGTTTCAGTTGTTATCAAGTTTGTCGATGTTTTTCCTAAAATTATTTGTTAAAAATGTTAGTCATTTTTTTTATAATTTTATTTAATTTAATTTATGTGAAGCATTAGGTTATAGGAGTTTTTTATCAGGAGAACAGGAAAAAAAGATTTTACAACAACAACAATGATAATAATAATAATAATAATGTATACCTTTTAAGGTATACCATTAGGTTACTGGGGTGTAACATCTGGGAAACAGGAGACTTAAGAAAATATCAAATTTTAATCTTATTGCAGTCTAGGAGAAACAATTGAGAGATTAAAGAGATCTCATTTCTGTTTTTCTTTCTTATGTGGTGGGCCTGCCATCTTGAGATCTGAAGAAACTGTTTAACTGTGATCAGTTGCTATTCCACCTGTTGTAATTCCCACAGTGTCTTTTAAGAATCCGAAGGTCCTAGTAATGGAATCTGATTGGATAATGACATTGCAGACCGATTCAATAACATCTTGATGCCTTTATATGTATATTTTTCATGTGCATGAATGATTCTCTCTCAGTGCAGTAACTGCGGGTCTCTCACTCCTAAACTCCCTCCCTCCCTAACATCAATAGTCAACAGAACCTGCCAAACAAAACAAATCTCAAAGCTTCACTCAGACAGACACACGCACACACACGCACGCACACACACACACACACACACACACACACATACACACCCTTCGACCCCTAAATGGCCCATTCTCTGTCCAAAAGAGAGCTTAAGCACAGGGTCACAGTGAGGTTAGCACAATACAGTTGACTGGAGCCTACACACACACACACACACACACACACATAACTCTAAAAACATACGTGAGAGTATAGTTATGTGCCTGAACAGTACAGTGCTCTAGTCTGTTTGTTGCATTTAGATCTCAAAAATAATTCACCTAGATTCACCTAGAAAGATCAAAACCACAAAGAGATGGAAAATGAAAATTTACTTT
The DNA here is from genome assembly GCF_001515605.1 of Sinocyclocheilus anshuiensis. Classification (NCBI taxonomy): domain Eukaryota; kingdom Metazoa; phylum Chordata; class Actinopteri; order Cypriniformes; family Cyprinidae; genus Sinocyclocheilus; species Sinocyclocheilus anshuiensis. The sequence goes on from NW_015552643.1 coordinate 571,327, forward strand.
AAAATATTAATGTACATCCAGAATTTTTTGAAAAAAAAAAAAAAATAAATAAACATTTAATATTGCCATGGTGCTATGTGATTGCTAGCATGCCCTGAGTGGTTTAGCATATTGCTATACTGTTAGCTGTGTGTTTATTTATTCAAGTGTTTTTGGGTGGTTGCTAAGTGGTTTCTAGGCAGTTGTTAGGGTGTTCTGGTGGTATCTAGAACATAGAACATACTATGCAATTGCTTGCATGTTCTGAATGTTTTTATTATGTTGTTCTGAGTGCGTGATTTTTTATTTATTTTTTTGCCAAACAAGTTAAGTGCAAATCCCACCTCAGATTTTATTGATCAATTCAATCTCACAGTCACCAGTCAAGAAAAGACAAAATTCTGTTCAGAGTTCAGAAATATTGTAGATGGATGCAATTGCAACAAATAGTAATGTTATCTATCAGAATGTGCAGTATATTGAGTTTGAGGTTGGTGCTTAGGTTAGAATTTGGAGTTAGTATTTGTTTTAGCATTATGTAGGAAATCAGCACTGTTACTGACACACTGACATCCAAAAATGAAAATTAATTACTAACCCTCATGTCGTTCCAAACCTGTAAGACCTTCGTTCATCTTCGGACACAAATTAAGATATCTTTGATGAAATCCGAGAGCATTTTGAACCTGCATAGACAGCAACTCAACTACCACGTTCAAGGCCCAGCAAGGCATAGGACAAGTGGTTCAACCTTAATTTTACGAAGTTACGAGAATACATTTTGTGTGCAAAAAAAAAAGACTTTATTCGCATGCATCATGCATGGTGCTCTTGTGAACGCGCATCTAAGACTGACATGGAAGAGAAGAAATTGTTGAATAAAGTTGTTATTTTTGGGGGTTTTTTGCGCACAAAAATTATTCTCACAGTTGGTTTTTAACATCTCATTTCTGTGGCTGCATTGATAAACTTAAACAGCTGACTTGTTGCCTCACTGCCCTATCAGGATATTACTTTGCAGGCAGCATTTGCGAATACAAACTGATTTCGGACAGGCTTCTGAGGACTTATTTCTTACGCATACACACTGTGTTGGACACATAGCCTTTCAAAGTACAATACACTCATTTGATAGTGTGCGCGAACACATGTGGTCGACATATTGTATGCTCACTTTATGCTTGTACAGTGTCTGCACTATTTCTCTCCAGAAGTTATAAGTGATACAAATGTCTTTGCATGCGTTTAAAGGGGTCATATGATGCTGCTAAAAAGAACATTATTTTGTGTATTTGGTGTAATGAAATGTGCTTATGTGGTTTAAAGTTAAAAAAACACATTATTTTCCACATACTGTACATTATTGTTTCTCTATGCCCCGCCTTTTTGAAACGTGTCGATTTTTAGAAAGCTCATCGGTCTGAAAAGCTGTGATTGGCCAGCTATCCAGTGCATTGTGATTGGCCGAATACCTCAAGCGTGTGACGGGTGTGACGGGTAACACTCCAAAGAGAAAGGAAAAATTGAAATCGCATCATATGACCACTTTAAACTAAAAGCCCTTACCAATGTGTGGCTATATTGTTGTTGCATCTCCAATAGTTTATTTTTCGGCTGTGAAACAATGGACCTGGATCAATGTTGCCACCTTGTTGTCAAACTATGTAGTAAAAAAAAAAATAAGATGCATATGCGAGTGGCACATGGTTACAAAAATCGGGGCTGAGTACATACTGTGAAATTTGCATCATGCAAATCTGAATGTAGATCTGAAGTTAGCTTTGGGTTGAAGTCTCTCTAATACTCTGATATCAAGATACATGCTTTGGGTTCTTCACTTCAAATAAATCTACAGGATATTTTTCCCCAAGTAAAACTCTCTATGTTTGAGCAACTGAAATAGTGATACTTGCCTTACCAAATACATCCTTCATATGGTCTCTCTCTTTCTCTGTCCGTTTCTGCCACCCTCCCTGCACGCACTTCCGATCGCTCTAATGTTTTGCAGCCATTATAAATCTGGCTTTGACTTGCAAAAGCAAACAAAGCTGGAGAGAGAGTGATCCCTCAAAAAACATTTTGTCAGTTCTAATTAGGGTTGAAATATGGCCCAACTATCTCCCTCTCTCTCGCTCTCTTTCTAATATCCATTGCCCTCCCTTCTTCGCCAACAAAACTGTTTAGAGCTCAACACTGTTTATTCTTTCTTCTCGTCTCTCTCTTTACCCATCTCTCCATCATATTCCTCTTCTCTTTGAACCAAACTACAAGTGATTAAAGCACAGGGCTTCCAGCACACAAATATCTACGAGCTATGTATCTAAACGGTGAGCTAGCGTCAGGCTAACCTACTGTAGCATGTTGGCTCCTTTAAAACAGATAGCGTGTAATTGCGCGTTTGGCCCGCAGTGCTCTAAAGGCCCCAGTGTCTGGTTTTGTCTGCGGTAGCAAGTTTACCCCTACACTGCGATCGCATCCTACAGGCTATGCAAATCAATGCTACCTACACACACACACAGCTAAACGCAAATGCAGTCTTGATGAAACGGAGCATGGTTTGTGTGAGTATGCGAGTGTGTCTTTTGGCATGCATTTTTCACGCTTTATTTAGTGTTTGTTCAAAAACAAGAGGACCACCTATGTGAAACTGGGCTTCACTTCAAAGACATGCAGAAAATGTTCTCCTTGTGCATTTGTTCTGTTCCCAATTAAACGCTACAGATACAAAGATCAGAAAGGTGTTTTAAGTGAGAAAAGTTTCTTGCATGGTTGATCTGTGCTGAGTTTTTGAACTGAAGGGTGATTTGGAAGGGGCAAGACACATTTCAATAATCTTCAACATATAGACACACAGTCTTAAATAAATATTGTCCACCACCTAATGTTTTTTTTTGTTTTTTTCCCATTATTTCTTCTTTTCATAGTAGTTTTTGTCCCTGTTTCCTGGTTAGAAAGTTTTTTGCTGGCACCTTAAAGTTTTATTATTTGTATTTTACTTCATCACACTGACTTGCTCAAGTGCTGATTATGCAACGTGATTAAATTGTAATCAATAATGAAATTGTGATTTAAGTGTATATTTGTATATAGTTCTGCCATACATTTTTATATGTTTGGAAAGATGCTGAAATGTGCAATATTAACATCTGGAGAACTGAAATTTAAAAACATTTACATGTGTACAAATTTAAAAATGCCATTCAAATTTAACAAATGTACAAAATTATAAAATACTGAATTGATGGTATTCAAAATTGATTTTATGGTTTTATGTAAACAAGTAATTTACACCTTTTATTTAATTTAAATGTGTATGTTTTGTGTGTGTGTGTGTGTGTGTGTGTGTGTGTGTGTGTGAGTGAGTGAGTGAGTGAGTGAGTTGAGTGAGTGTGTGCGCGTTTTTGTGACAAATGAGGACATAAATTTGTATAATGACAAAGGTATGACATAGGTATTACAAGGAGAAGGTGACTTTTC
>NW_015552643.1:574930-579630 GCF_001515605.1 Sinocyclocheilus anshuiensis
TGTGTGTGTGTGTGTGTGTGTGTGTGTGTGTGTGTGAAATTAAGATGTGATTTACTCGTTTGTTGAATTAAATAGTTGTTGAACTTTGATTATATATATATAAAAAAAATCCAGTAAAATTGCAGATAACTTTAGTTCAAATCTAGGATTTAATTTATAATAAATTTGCCACTCTGTCTTTCTCAAACAACATTTCTTCACTGTTTACCTATAAACAAGAACCCAACTATAGGCCACTTGTGGTGGTTCTCTCACAAAGGTTATGACAATTCCAGCTCTGACCAGTAAATTCGTAACCATTTGTGTCTCTGAAGATGTCCAATTTTTACGTTTATGTTTAGGTTTACATTTACGTTTTAAAATCAGTGTCTATCCAACAATACCATTATTGGTTAATACTGTGTTGCATCATAAAAATAGTTAGATGTTGCACCAATTTGATTGACAGTAATATGTAAACAATAATGTACAGTCAAGGCAGTCATTATCACAAAAAAAGAAACAGTTAGTTTTATTATGGTCAGCTGAATGTATCTTGATTAGTACAGCATTTAATTTAACAGTTTAATGATAATTACACAAAAATATCTGACCATGACAAGACCAATCGGAATGCAATATTCCAGATAATCATGTAATATAGAATTTCTCAGCCAGTGCATGATGCCATAGTTGAAAACGAGCAGGAGCTTAACACCGTGTGGCGGTGTGTGTGTGTGTGTGTGTGTGTGTTTGTGGGTCTTTTTGTTAACAGGCGGTACATGAGTTGAAGGAAAGGAGAGGTCAACTCGCATTTCCTAAATGGCTTAAAAAGTGAAAAAAATATTCAAGTACCAAGTAAATGTTGAATAGCGCCCTGGGCAAAGCAAAAGAGAGACGCTAATGACTAGCACACAGTCACACACACAAAAACGCACGGTCTGACACCTCCACTCAGCACTTGAAAAGCCCCATAATGCACCATTCACGGCACCATTAGTGTAAATAAAGAGAAACGGTTTCAGTAAATACGGCTTATACGTGTATCTGTATCACTTTTCCCAGCTCAGGCCTCTGTCCAAACAAAACTTCTGTTCCATCTCCATTTTGCCCTGTGGCGAGAAGGAGGGGGGTGTTTCTGAGGGTGTGTGGTGTGGGGGGGTCAAAGTTGTAATCCTGCATATCAATTACAACCTCTCCTCCTCAAAAGAAATGACAGGAAAAAAATGGATGAGGGAAAAAAAAAGAACGAGAGAGAGCTGCACGGCGAAGTTGATTTATGGTGAAAAGAGGAACTGTTTATGGACTCTCTGAAGTCAGGGAAGCTTTTAGGGGTCGGGCCCAATAGGGGGTTGTGTCAATGGAGAAAAATCTTGGTGTTATTTTTTGATCAAAATTCAGAGTGGTATTTATACTTCAAGCCTTGTTCCAGGGCTTGAGAAGTAGATGTTTGAACAGTGAGCAGGCGCCGCATCTCCTCCTACCCACACAGGAGAGGATGAAGTGGGCTGCAACCGCCTGTTGGTTCTCCAATCCAACAAACCACAAAGTCAGGTCAGCCACAGTACTTCAAAATCGCCACACACAAATACTTACACCCTTTTGGCCCAGACAGAAAGCTGTTTAAGTAACCTTTGACCTCTCTAATGCATTAATTAGGGTCGGGGTCACACGTTCACAGCATCTTGAGTGCATTGGTGGCTGCGTATGCAGAGTTTTATTTATCTTAAAATCATTTTTAGTGCAGCTACGCATTCAACTTTTGAGGACTAGTGGGCACCAGTGTCTGTGACCTTGTGAAATGACCTTAAATTTACCTTATTATAAACTCTAAGTGACCTCATTCAAACATTAAAGAATTTTCTTCATCCACCTTTAAGCTCTCAGTAATAACCTCTTAATAACCTTGTTATAACATGGTAATAAAACATTGATAACCTTTAGATAACCTCTAATCAACTTTCTATCCCTTTGCCACTCAATCATGCACTAAAATTGCAATTTCTGAGATCCTTTGAGAGACGTTTTTGACAACGCTCCCTCAGCGTTTCTTGTCCCGTGTCATTGTAGGTCAGAAAAGTGACTGACGCTTGTGTATTTAGCCTGACAAATGTTTCCCAAAAAGTTTTATGTGGTAAAACGACAACAACCACGCACGTCAATCCTGATTAAAGGGTAAACGCAGAAATAGAGCCATCGATGACTTGCCGTCATATCGCTGTCTGCCTCAGACAGAAACAAAAACAAACAGTCAAGCCAATTAATAGTAGTCGTTCAAGGTTTCTATCAAAGACTTTGTGGTTTTGTCAATGTGATACCATCAAGACTGTGCTTGCTACCTCCCTTTTTCCGATTGGCGCCTGGGTCTTGTTATGAGAATGGCTACGGAGTCCCAAGAGGGCCACTCTTCAGTGCCGCCCCCACGGGACCTGCAAAAACGCATTAGTAAATTAATGTCCACCCCGGGAACACTTCTCACGTTAGCAGGGTTATCCTGTTGTCCTTAGGGCCCTGGGGAGGAATCGTAAGTGGGGAGAGGGGTCAGTAATTGATAGGTCCTTTTTCAATTGCCTGCCTAACTGCAAGTCCAGCGGCGGCCAAAGAAAACCGACTTTAAATAACTATCTAAAGAAAACACGAACTTATTCCCTCTGTCTTTCGCTCTCCTCCTTGTCCTGTCATGAAAACCCCAGGTGGAAGGAGTTCTTGCATCGCATGTTTCCATTTTCCGGGGACGGAGGGCGTTATATCAACACAATACAGAATGCACATTCAAATAACAGGAAGAGAGTTCTGAGATGGCTGCGCCGATCGGGCGAGCTCCGTGAATTCTCTTTTCCTTGCGAGGAAAAGGCTATTTAATTTCAGTAATGATTTTCTGCGCTGCGGTTTGATGTGTGCCGATAGGGCAGTGTTTTTGTTGGCGGGACAGAGAGGTGCATGCGTCCGTGTGTGTGTGTGTGTGTGTGTGTGTGTGTGTAAAGCTCGGTACCTGAGACGGAGGTTGTGTTTTTTGGGAAGTACAACATGTGCTTTGGATTAAACCTGTGTTATAAGTGTTTGACATTAACATGCAGTCATTCACTGGGCAAAAGTGAGGAGAGGGAGCTTTTAGAGTGCTACGGCTGTCCTAACACTTCTCAACAGCATTCAGAGAGAGAGAGAGAGAAAAAAAAAAGATAGGTGGAAAACAAGGTACAGATTGACTCAGGGCATTTTTGCCAAGAAGTAAAATGCGTATTACTTCTTAGAATGTGTGTCGGATTGGCATTACTAACCATTAGCAATAAGTCATGACTTTATTTTATTAGCACATTTCTGTGTGCTGCGCGTGTGTGTGGGCCTTGCCATAGAAGTCCCATCTGCCCTCATTCACTCTGCATGTTTGACATCTTTTCATCTTTTTACCCTCATACCATTAACAAAATATTTCCATGTTTCACCATTCACCCTTTTTCTTTCTTTTGAGTTGAAATTCTAACAACTCATAAAAGCCAGTAAAAATGAAAGACATTGTGAAAAAGTTAAACAGATAAAAATCAAGGATTTTTTGTTAACATGATGAAAAGATCTTTCTAAAGTTAAAGATTAACTTTCTTTCTTTCTTTCTTTTCATTTTGAAAATCTGAAATATATTTGTGTTTTTTTTGTCCAACCCAAAAGAACCCACACCCCTCTCATACTCTTAGTAAACCCAACTATCCTGTAATATAAAAAAAACTTTGGACTTTACAATGAGTTCCATTAAAAACATTAACAAACATTATTATCTCATCAACCTACTTTCTGAATTAACAACCTTTACATCCTTTGCAATGTCCTAAATTCGTCACACCACTGTATTGTTTGACGGAGAGTTTTTAATTGGACTTTTTTTTCTCTCTCTCTAAAGAATCAACAGATATAAAAAGTCCACGGCCCCTGGTTGAAAATGTTTAAAAATGGTTGAGCATAGCACTATTTTAATTAAATATTATGTGTAAAATACTTAAAATAAATACAAATTTAAAACAAAAGGAAGAGCAAAAAAAATATTCTTAATATAATTCAATTTATGCAGTTTCTTTCTGACTCAAAATAAACTGATAAAGCATTTTCCAATTGGATTTTTGTCACACATTCTGAATATCATTAATGTGCAATTTTGTGTCTGCATGTAAACGTGTTCCGGCAAGGGAAAAGAAAAGGATGGCTTTCCTCTTTTGCGGTTTATTTATAATGTTTGTATTACGCAGTATCGTTGCAGGCATTGATTCGAACACGATAACTTTTGGCTCGCGCGCTGCATCAGCACTGATGTTAGATAGTGCAGGAAAGAGGCAGTATGAGTCTGTCTGAATGAGGCAGCATTTCAAAGTCGGTTTAAGCGGCCTGAGCTGTTTCAGTCAACACCTTTCTGTCATCCTTTTCTCCACTACATCTCTTCCTAACATTATTATCACAGCAGCGTAACTCTGATAAAACACAATGCTGGAATTTCACGCTGCTCCACGCACCAGGCTGGTCACAGACACACACACACACACTCAAGTAAACACAGGAGTCTCTCCATCTGTGTATAGGTTACTCCATATCTGTGATGGCGGAGTTATAACTCAAGACTCGACTAACACTGGGTGCACTTATCTCTTCAGGGTTTCCCACAGGGGAATGTGGTTATGCCAAGAGATTTGGCTCCACATGTAAGGAGAACTAGCCAACGAGAGGAAAAGGGGGGGGGG
>NW_015552643.1:579658-599996 GCF_001515605.1 Sinocyclocheilus anshuiensis
GTGAGACGGAAAAAGGTGTACATGTGTAATATGCTGATGAGCAGTTGATATCTTTTCCATGCACACTTTTTAGTCCTATTACTACAGTCCAAGTTTAGAAACCTAATGACTGTTGCTACACCTTCAAGTTTGATTTCATTCCTGAGGTTTGCATTTTGCTTTTTGCCTTCAGTTTATAATGTAAATAACAGCACATTGTTTATTAAGTATCTAAAATACATGTTAATGTGGCTAATTTTATTTGAATTTCACTTTTAATCATTATCCAAAAATAATCCAAACTTGTCTATAAAACTAGGAATAAAAAAAAAAATTAAAAAAAATCAAATTTAATATAGTGACGTCGTGACGTGACGTGACATGTGGCCAAGTATGGTTACCCATACTAGGAATTAGTGCTCTGCATTTAACCCATCCTTAGTGCACACATACAGCAGTGAACACACACACATACCGTGAACACACACCCAGAGCAGTGGGCAGCCATTTATGCTGTGGCGCCCGGGGGGAGTTGGGGGTTTGGTGCCTTGCTCAAGGGCACCTCAGTCATGGTATTGAAGGTGGGAGAGAGTGCTGTACAGTCACTCCCCCCACATACAATCCCTGCCAGACCTGAGTCAGGTTACGAGTCCGACTCTCTAACCATTAGGCCACGACTTCCCCCTATATAACATATAATTTATATAATATATAAAAACTAAATATGAAAAATGTCAACAGTTTAGCTCTGGGTGTTTTTTGTTGATATTTTATGTATAGTTTATTCATTTGCATGTTAATACACTCTAATTATTTACATTTATTTAATAATAATGTATGTGGTAACAGTCTACTGCTGTTTTTTGTTGTAAAAATGTTTTGTAAAGTAACTTTGCTAATGTTTCATGTGGTAGCATGTCTTTTTTTCCTCATAAAAAATATTATTCAATCAACCTGACACAAACAAAAGTTATATTTTTAGGCTACAATAATGTAGAAAAGTTTTTGTTACACATTAATTACATGCTGCACATTATGATTACTATGCAATTACATTGTAATACAAACACACTACAGTAAAGTGCAAAAGTGTGAGCTGGAGTGGATATTGCGAGTCGCTGTCAGTATGTTTGTGTATTCCAGAGCAGACTCAGGCCGCAGAGATAGACGGAGGAGAGCGATCGCTCTATCTCCCCTCTTTCACCAGCGCAAGCTCGCTTCATTCACCCGTCCCACAGCACGATAAACCCTCCGACAGATCCCCGCACTTATTTTCCCTCCTTTTCTTCATCTTCCAACAAGTCTTTAATACATACATATCACAGGCCGCCTCCTGAGGTTTGAGAAATGAAAACACTACTTCATCTCACCTTCCCCTTTTTTAATATTCGGTCACAATAAATATTTCCCATTTATATGCAAATGATTATCTACTGACCAAGAATGGATGGAGCTCGTCTTGTTTTCATTGTACTCGGAGAGGTACAAGTGTCTGAGATGGCGAATAGACGGAAATCAGCCGGAGTGGGAACGCCTCGCCATTTCTCGAGTAAATAATCCTGACTCGCCTTCCATTATTTTTTATGGCAGCGTTGAATGGAAGTGTATTAACTTATAAGTTATAAGTAGTTGGAAGTAAGTTACTTAAAACTGGTGGGGGGAAAGGCAAAGAAAGAAAGCTGACGCGTCGCTTAGTTGAGTTCCCCGCAAATTGCTGACATAATTACACGAATGTAATTTTTATGAGTCACGCAAATCTCGGCATTTTCAGTGAAGCAGATAATTAGACTTGGAATAAAGCGCAACTGAATAATTAATACATCAAAACTAGATGAACTTTTTCTAATTATTTTTATTTAATCTCCATTCTAATTATTGTTCGAGTCGGCTGAGCGAGATTGCTTCTCATTCAGGGGGTGAAATGCACCCTGGCTGGCGTATTCTCACCCAGTGAAATATTAACTAAGCGTGCAGAGAGGGGATCAGAGAAAAGACCCCTCCCATTGCCCACCCTCCCATGATTGAACTGTAATTTAAAATTTGCTGCTGCCAACAAACAATTTACATCTACACCTGCCATATTTCTTATTCTCCCCCACCGGTGTGCTACCAAATGCATGACGATCAATATTTTGCCAGCTTTAAATGAGTTTGTAATTAGCCTAATGTGCTGTTCCTATGCTTTTTAAGAGAGGGCTTTGTTTAGACTTCGAGTAAACCTGACCTGTATGAGTGAGTGAGCGAGATGCTGACCGCAGGGGAAAATTCGCACACTTATCTCGTATGTCTCTGCTACCAGGAACTGGAGCGTTTGGAAACCAGCATTTCATCTGATAACCTTTATTGCTGAAATAAACATAATGAAAGTGTCTGTAGGTGCTGCGCGTCTTCATAAACGTGAGCACGCTTTGAACCAGTTTGTTCGTAATCTGTGTCTAGAATTTGTATACTTTCTCGCTGGCATGTTCCTTGTTTCAGCTTTATTTCCTGTGTGTGTCCTCCAGGTTCAAGAATTAGGCCGGGAAATAATGAAGGTAGATAATGGCTGACCTTCTGTTAACTTGGCCGATAATTGCGATGGGTAGGCTGGAATTGTGCCGTGCTGGGTTCTCGCGCTGATGAGATGAACAAATAAAAAGCAGCATTTACAGGCATGAAATGAGCTAATTCTGCGCCTGCACACATTTCCACATCTCTTATTAGACTGTCGGGGTTTACTAGATTAAAATTGCAGCTTAATTAATGTACAAACACAAGATCAGATTTAATTAACATCTGATTTAATTGCTTGCCTACAATTGCTTTTCACACTGTATGCTCCAATAGAAAATGATTGCAAAATGTAATAATTATACAGACAAATATAATGAGAATGCATTCAAAGGGTTTGATGTAAATCCAAGACTGATCACTTTTGCTGAGAGAAGAAAAAATATCACATTTCCACCGTTTTATTAATTAATTTTGATTTTTGGGAAATAATTTGATTAAATACCTCTGATTATGTGGAATTATAAAAAAAAACAATAAGACGGTTTTCATGCAACATCCAAATTGATTCAAAGAGATTTTTTGGAGCATCATCTTTCATCTTTGCCTCAAACAGACCTTAAAATATATTTTCGGTTTAGTTTCATAATATATATATTTCATTATGATTTATTTAAAGAAAATATCTCTTAATGTCTTTCCATTTAAAATGAATGTTAAATGTATTTCACACTATTTGTATACTTTGAACAAACTCTCAAATTTGCTTTTAAAACGCCATTTTTTAAAGCATTACACCATTTGCGGTTTGAGTGTTATGCTGTTTGTCAGAAATCAGATCAATTCTGAGTTTCATCTTGTATTATTTTCGAGGGGGCCAGTATAGAATGTTTGTAACACTATTGTTATCTGTAGTATCTATTTGCTCCAGTATGTGCAGTGTTTGGCTTTTATCACTTTATGGAAATACTACCTTCTTGGGGTCCATTTCAAATGTGTCTAGTGCCACCATGTGGTGAGTATAAGTACTGAATACAGCACATTGATCTTGTACCAGCAGTCTAAGCTCAAAGGGGTGAACTTCAATGCACCAAATGTGCTGTTGAATAACTTTATGTATGTGTGTATAGGCTTTAGTGTGTGTGTGTGTGTGCGTATGTGTTTGTGTCTTTGGATCCAGGTTGGAATGTCAGGCACGATATGAGAAGACTAAACACACACTGATGGCGATCTGTTTTTCTGTCAAAATCTTATTTTAAGATTTCTAGTGTTGATGGAAGCTACTGGACACGTACAAAACATTTTGGATCAGACGTGCCACATCAAAGGATGTCCCTTTTTGACTTCCTGTCCTATATGTGTACAATACATAACAGCTTTTTTATTTTTTATAGTATAATTTAGATATTTTTTGTATAATTTTGCACAATATCGTGATCTTGGTGTATATGTAAAGAGTCAGAAGCAAAATAAACAAAATAAATTATTATATACATATACAGTCAAACCAAAAATTATTCAGACACCAGATACAATTTTTGATATTTTTTTAGTGGTCACACCAGATACTGACTGGTTTTCGAACCCGCCTGGACCCCCCAATACAGTAAAACTGCACATTTTAGAGTGGCCTTTACTGGTAGTCCACTGCATGAAAAATGTTGTATTTTGAATTTTATATATATATGTACACACACACACACACACATATATATATATATAAATATATATATATATATATAGAGAGAGAGAGAGAGAGAGAGAAAGAGAGTATATATAAACACATACACATATTAAATACTATAAAATGTAATATATAATATTTCGTACATATTACGTTTTTGAGGTAAAAAAAAAAAAAGCACATACACACGCAACAAGTGTGCTGATTCCGCAGGTATTATTATGGTCTAACTGGCGCCAGAACGGATGATCCAGTCATGCTTGAATAAGGATCACACGTACGGGCTCCCAGCATTCACCCTGTGTGGTGTGTTTATGATTGGCTGGCTTTGCAGGTAGAGGCGGTGGCCTCATACACCTCTATTTGAACTGCTCACCTGCACATGACCTGTGTTTGTGTGTGTGATGCTAGAAAAGACAGCAATGTGCCAAAGCAGACAGACAGGAGTCAGAACAGAATGGACCTGCATGTGTCTCTCACACACACAGTGACGCACACAACGCTTGGGTAAGTTTGTGTGGGAGTGTTCACAAATATTCTACGCGTGCGACTGCAGCACTGAACCCTAATTCACCGGGTTACACAGAGGGTGTGTTGCGGGGTCAACCTAGAAGTTGAGTCTGGGAATACCCAGATGAAAATGTTTTTTTTTTTAGATGTTGTGCTTTCATTGTTAATAGTTCTCAGAATGTCAACTTTTTCTCATTTGTGTCTCCTACATATAATAAGAGTATATTGAGAATTCGCTGAGGAATGTTCATTTGAATGCTTCGTATAAATCTAAGCTGTCACACTTAGCCTATGGCGTGGAACGAGGAGAACAGGTGTACACAAACAACAATAGTCTTTTAATTCAGAATATCCAGGACGTAACATTTGGCAGCTGGGAACACAGGAAACACAGGGGTTGACGTTCAATCTCGGACAAGGACAGAGAGCACAGACTCGAACTTAAATGCAAGGGATAATTAACAAGCACAGGTGTACTGAATGACTAATTAACTGGGAAGCGGAACACATGGGGAAGAAACTCGGTCACAGAGCACAACAAACAGTCCAGGGGCGTGACATAAGCACAGTTTGAGACACTGGTAAAATTTCTTGTGATACTCGTGTTTTCTTTAGAAGAAAGATCTGAGAACCAGGAGACATTAGCAAGTAGTGAAAAGAAAAAGAAAAATCACAAATAAGAGATCCCAGTCACACTTTATTTGAAGGTCCACTTCTTGGAATTAACAAACCATTAACTACAACTTTTGCCTCGATTAACTCCTAATTTGCTGCTTATTAATAGTTAGTAAGGTAGTAAATTTAGGTATTGGGCAGGATTAGGGATGTAGAATATGGTCATGCAGAATATTTGCTTTATAAGTAATAAACAGCCAATTTGTTAATATGTTAGTTGTTTCTTCAATATAACAATGAGATTAAATGGAGAACAAATTGAGGCCCTGTTTTTTTTTTTAGATTTCCTCCTGAGAAAAAAGAGATCAGTAAAGTCTTCTCTAGAGTTTCAGAGATATGATCAATATCTTGAACTGTGCTCTGATTTTCCAAGATGTAGATAAAAAACTGAAGATCTCCGTTTGAACTCAAAACAATTATGAGATTTATCAGAGCTCTACCCTCCACGTTAGTTTTATAACTTGGTATCTAAGAGTATAGACAGTATTTAAGACTACAAAAATACCAATTACAAGTCTCAATTTGAACGTAAAAATTTGTCATCAAATTAAATTAAACCAAATGATCAGAGCTACAGAATCCCATTCACATTATTTTTATAGCTTCTGTATTCTTAAATACTGTATATACACTCTTAGATATCAAGATGCCAACTGAAAGTAAAAAAACTCAATCTGAACTCAAATACTGCTCATCAAATAAAACTAAACCAAATTATCAGGGCTATTCCATCCATATTAATTTTATAACCCTGTAATCCCTAAAATGCTACCCATACTCTTAGATACCAAGCCACTTGTTTAAAGTCAGAGACTTTAATTTGATATCAAATATTTCCCATTAGTTCCAAAAAATACCACATTTTCAGAGTAATGCATAGCTTTATCATAGTTTCCTCCATCGCTCAATACTCTTACTTTACATCAACAGTCTCATACATGTCTAGACATTTTTGGAGAAAATATGAGACAGTTGATACTGAAATAAAACATGACAGACCAACTTCTGAACATTAAAGGTCTCCATTTGCTCTCCATCCAATTTCTAGCAGCACCAGTTGAGATGTTAAAGAGACCTCAATTGTGAGGAATGTGTGTTAAGGTGCCTTAAGTTATATTGGAACTCATTCCACAAGTGCACAGTAAATGAGAATGTATCAGCGGCAGATTGTTGGAAAGGAATCGTCGAAATGGAAACAGACTCAAAGGGCCCCGTGACTACAAAGTCTCAAATCAATACTTGAACCCCTTCCGTCCCTCTCCAGACAGAGTTGTCCTCCCTGTGTCTTCTCTTCCTCCATCTTTCATCCCTCTATCATCAACCCACCTCGCACACCCCCAACCGACCTTGTGGGGTCACCTGTCTTTGTCCGCCGAGCTCCGAGAGAGCTTCGTGGGAGTGTGTGTGTGAGGTTGTGAGCGAGCGAGCGAGTGTGTGTGTCTGGGCTTCTTATCTCTCTGGGCTGCTGCCGTTTTAAATTATTCATCCCTACTGCTCCTGCACACACACACACACATGCACATCTCCATCACATGCCTGCCCACATCCGCCCGCCCGAGAGGCGGTCTCCGTGGCAACCTTATCAAAGATCGCAGATTTCAGCTCGAGAAATGAAATAAAAGGGGAAATTGGCTGCATTAGCATAAGAGGAGGAAGCCTGGAGTTGAATACACACCCCTGAAGCTGCCCCCTCCGCTTCTCCTTCATCTTCCTCGCTCTTCCTCCTCCTCCTCCTCCTCCACCTCCTACCCGCAGTTCTTATCTCGCCCATCTGATCGTTCTCTCTCTCTTTCTATATATATATATATATACCATGATTGGGGGGAGAGAATGAAACGAAAGAGGAAATAGATTTGGTATGGATGACCTTTGACCCTTTCAGAGCGAGTAAACAATACGCAGTAACCTGGGAGACGGGGCATGGGGATGTCAGGGGCGACTGCTTGTCAGGCGACTTGATTTCCTGTGGAACAGGGGGCTCGTTTCCTGCATTTTGTGAGGGTTTATTTTGGCAGACCTAGTCTGGTCCAAAGAGACCCTCCCCTTTCAGATTGACTTTGACCTACAGCTGTATGGAATGGAGGTTTTCCTTGTGATACCGTATAAACCTGTTTCATTCATAAACAAATCATATCAAACATTCTTTTCTCCAGAATCCTGCAGCTTCTAGAACCAATAGTCTTCCCATCAGGATTCGGATTAAATGGAGGCGAATCTTTTTAAAACTACTGGAGGTTAACAAGAAATCAAAATGTACTCTATTTCCTTATCACACATTTCTGGAAAATGTATTTGTCTCAATAATCTTTCATTATACACTAAAAATTCCAACTCTGAACAAATTTCCTTGTTTTATGACATCATTTAGGCCATGGAGGCTATTGGATAACATTATCCAATAGTCAAATACTTAGGCAATTTGGTCACACTTTAAGGTCCAATTTGCGGTATTAACAATGATATTGACTACGACTTTTGCCCTAAATAAACTCTATAAACACTAATTTGCTGTTTATTAGTAGTTAGTAAGGTAGTTGTTAAGTTTAGGTATTGGGTGCTTAGGGATGTAGAATATGCTCATGCAGAATATGTGCTTTATAAGTACTAATAAACGGCCAATATGTTAATAATTGGCATGCTAATAAGCAACTAGTTAATAGTGAGAATTGGTCCCTATACTAAAATGTTACCACAATTTTTAGATAGCAGTTAACAGTGATTTAATGGTTGAACTGGTTGAAGTTAATGGAGTAAATGTAATACCAATAAAATAATGCATAATTTGAATACATCAAGATGTTCTCATGGTGATGTAAGCTCACATTCAGGTTGTTATGGTATGGGATACTTCCATACATCCATCTTTTCAACATCCAATCAATTCCCAATAAAACATTTCATTATATATTACTGACAAAATATATTAGAGTTTGGCATAACAAGGAAATTGTATGTTCGTTATAAAAATGCCCATGGTGTTTTATGGTTTTATTAATTTACATGACTTTTTCAAGTCTACTGTAAATCACAGTTTCAAATGAACTTGAAAATCTGAACAGGCATCATACACTTCCTGACTTTGTAATAGAGCATGTGAAAAGAGGGAAAACTGTCCATCATATACCAAACGACTGAGGAACCTACGCTACCAGACTTTAAAGTCGTTCCGATCACAACAAACTTACGCAGAAACGTGTGCCTTGTTGCTAGAATGCGCGTGACAAAAGAAAACAGTATGTGTTCTAAAACTGGCTGAAAATATCAAACATATTTAATACTCTCCAACTATCCTCAAGTCTGTGACCATCATATACTACTCAAATCTGTAGACTGGCTCTGACTTTCGCCAACTAGCGTCAACTCCTCCAGACAGTAAACCGGTGGAAAATCAGGGGAAAAATTTTGTAGTGTATTCCAGCCTTAATGTGTGAACTTATCAGTGAAAATGTTATACAAATTTCAGATTGAATGTCCATATTCACAAATGCCCAAGAGTGACATTAAACTAAGATACTATATCATACACATTTTCAATTTTTTTGAAATGCTAATATTAATATTTTAAACCTTCTACAGGAGATATTCAAAAACATGCTTCTGTGACGTGAACTGACCAATGAAAACACTGCAAGGAAAAAGCACAGAACATTTTTCTCATTTAATATTCAGTTTAATTCTGAAATGCGTCACGTTATGGACATAAAATTATTATTATTATTTTTTTGAATGTGCAAAAAAGTAGTGACTGTGTTATTGCCTTTGTAAGTGTGTATATTTGGCCTTTAGGCCTGTAGCCCACCGCAGCATCTGATTTTGGAGGACAGTTTACCCAGAGAGATACATAATTACACTCACCCTGTCTCACTTTCTTATCCCACACAGTCCGATTATCACTTCCGTTTGTTCATTTAACTTTTTCCAAACCCACAAGGTTGGAAAATCATATAAATCTGTGTAATTATTGTCTCAATTTCCACAGAGATCATCTGTCAACATAAACTTCACAGTGCTTGCTTGCAAAAGATACTTTTGAAGAGAATGCTGGGACGTTTTTTTTTTTTTTTTTTTTTTCTGTTGAAAGATGTTATAGAGACATTATTTAGAACATATCAATTCCAGGCCCTTTGTTGTTGGTCATAATAAAGCTCTAGCAAATGGAATTGTTCTCACAACGCCTTGGTTTTTGTATTTGCTTGAGTATGAAAGCATTAGTGCATGTTTTAGCTTTTATTCAGCCATTTGTTTATTTGTGTTTAGCATTTTTGAAACATCCATTCTTGCTTTGCAATAGAGATTTTGCCACAGGGCCCGAGTTGTTTCGACGTCAACATTTGTAGCCTTTGACGCCGCTAATCTGGTTAACACCAATTAAAGGGAAGTGCAAAGAAAATCACGCAGGGTGTTGGTCTCGTTGGTGGTCCAGAAAAGACAGTTTTGTTTTGCGACAGAATGGTTGGAGGCCATTTTGCGTGTTTGTAACCCCCCCATTTCTTCAGCCTACGTCTGATTTCTTATAGACATAAAAGACTGTAATGCCTCCGGGCTTTAGTCCTGCCCACTCACCGTCTACGACGTTAGCATCCAGCGCAAAATGCTACTTAGCGCCGAAGCTTCCGTAAATAGCCTGTAGAGATGGGGCAAAAAGTGTATTTTTGCCTGCATCTGTGTGTGTAAGGGATACAGTAAAGCCAATTGCACCAAGACCACACATTCAGCAAGCGATTCCTTCTTTGGCTTGCTTACACATTGGACACACACGCACACACACATTACATTGATGGTGGCAGCTGTAATGATGACTGACAGCGAGAGACGGCGGACAAATGTTGATCCCCCACAATCCTCTGCAGTGCCTAACTTCCCCTCGTGCTGTTGTGGCAATGTGAGCAGTGCTGGGCCCCTGATAACCGGTATGGGGCTGCCGCCTCAGAGAGTGAATATGCGCGGTTCCGGTCAGTGCTGAGCGTGTGCGGCGACTTTGATACTCCACTGCACCGTGGGTATTTGGCCATGAACAATTTACAAGTTTGCATGTGTGTTTATAGGAGGCATATTTTTGCAGTCCACTCTGCAGATGTTTCTGTAATTTATATGCAGGATTTTGCAGTATAGAGCGGATTGGGAAACTTTTGTGTGGCTTCTACAGTGAACATGTAGAAATATATTTAAATTAAAGGCAAAATTCTTTTTTTTTTTTATTGTTCCCCATTGATTAATTGATTGCTCTCAATAACTATTTACATTAATGCAGTTTTGCAGAAATTGCTTGACTTCTGTTCTCGTTCTATTCATTATTTGTGGCTGAAACTGTTAGCTTATGATATGAATCTTGTTTTTGTTTTTGACTCTGTTTTTGTTGTGCTCTGTGGTAATTTGATTACGTTGGCTAATGTTATCTAGCTAGCTGGCCAATCAAAGTAAACAAAGTAGCAGTCTAGCAGAAGAATCACCTAGCTGTATTCCCTATTTCCAGTGCTACCATACAAAATTATATTAGGCATAAAGAATATAATTCAGGATTGGTTTGGGGTTTGCAAGAAATCTGTATTATATATGACACACTTCTGAAGAAATCCTGATGAGCTCATGAAATTCAACAAAGCCTCATTAAGCTATGCACTAATAGTATACAAATATATTATATAATCAATACAAGTTGATAAAGCAGTCACCTTATCTTGGATTTTAACTGACATCTAGCAGCATCAATGCAACATCATGCAAAATGAAAAAAAAACAGCTTGGGGACTGATGCCGTTGCCATGCCTTTTTTCCCCCCGTGAATGAGACTGTTAACATAGGGGTTGCTTGATTGATTGATTGATTTATTTTTTTTGTTGGTGGTCATGTGATTTCAACATTATTGGGTAACACTTTAGTGAAGGGACCAATTCTCACTATTATCCAGTTGCTTATTAGCATGCCTATTATTAACACAGTATTGGCTGTTTATTAGTACTTATAAAACACATATTCTGCATCACCATATTCTACATCCCTAATCCTACCCAGTACCTAAACTTAACAACTACCTTACTAACTATAAATAGGCAGTAAATTAGGAGTTTATTGAGGCAAAAGTAATAGTTAATGGTTTGGTAATAGCAAGAATTGGACCTTAAAATAAAGTGTGACCGGTTTTTGATATGAGGTGAGTCCTCATTTGACCTGAGTATATGTTTTTAGAAATATTTTTCAGAAGTGATATTAATTTCTTCAGGGGTAAATATTATTAAAAGGAAAAATTGCTGAGCACACCTTTAATCTTTCTCATAGTTATCTGGTTCATTGCCATACAACAGCTTTGCATATTTTTAAAATGATCTTAATGGTTCCCCCAAATCAGTTTAATAGGGGATCTTTTTCTAAGATCATTTGTAGACAAACATACAGCCATTTGGAAAAATTTGTGTGGAAACACTATTAACGTTTAGGGTAATATAGGAATATATTATTTATATTAATTAAGGCATTTAAACTAACTAAAAATCATACCTCACACAAAATAGTATACATATCCAAATAAAGTATTTCTTTTCAAAACATCAGAACAAAACAGATTATCCATGTTTATGATTATAATGATTAATCAATTATTTTTACATATGTAATAAAGGTATTATATATATATATATATATATATATATATATATATATATGTTATGAATATATATATATATATATATATATGTTATGAAAAGCTCTGAAAGTCGTATGTTTGTGTGAAGCTACAAGATTCTTGAAAACATGAATTCAGGGGAACAAAAGAAATGATTAAGCCCAGGGCGAAGGGGGGCAGATGAACTCATAAATCTTTGCTATCTCTCTGTTTTTGTGTTTTTATCAGCAGACCCTTGTGTTTTGTTGTATGTTATTGAGGCTGGACGAGACTAGGGAAGATATGTCCCGATCAGAGACCAGAGAGCAGAGGGGGAGGAAGCTGAGAAAGATGTAGGACGAAAAATATGAAGAGTGGGTTTGACGATACTACATCATAAAAAAATACAACAACTGGAAAAATAGACATAAAAGGCATTTAGCATCAAAGATCTTTGAAGGGGAATGACCCTGTGAGGTCATAAAGCAGACAGTGATGTCATACAGAGACTGTGTGTTTTGAGGGGGAGGATTATTGTGTATTAGTGGTTCACTCATCTGTAATCCCCAAGGACAGTCAGAGATTATCGCAAATAATACACAGCTTGAATTATGAATATATACAGTATGAATCCATGTGAATATGTTTGCTTTGGGGTATATCGCTGCTTTGTCAGTGGCTGATGTGGATTTTGTACACAAAATGGTGTCCATATTAATGTGGCAAGTTGCGCTGATGCAACAACTAAACTCTACATCACCTAAAAACACCCCTTAATATTAATTTTGTCATTGTTTAGACTAAGCATGACTTTTCACATTAGTCCATGTTTCTTCATTACTATGAAGAAACAAATATGGTTTGTTGTCATGTTGCCATACAGCCCCATAAACACTTATGTGTGTGAGTGTGTTTTGCTATGAAGTTGTTGGTTTGTGATTATATTCTTAACAATATTTGTGTCGTAGGAGTGTATGAGCATGTGTGGCCATGGGCGATCCCTGTTTTTATGAGTTATACAATTACACATCCGTGAGTGTTGGGAAAGTCCTATGAAGTTGTGTATATGTGTGTGAGTGGGTGTATATCTGGGACAGGCCGTGCTGGTAAGCTTCTCTTTGTTGGTAAATCACACACACACATGGTCGGGTGGGGAGGCAGATTGTGGTTCCAGTGGGGTTTTCTTAAACAGGTTTTTCGTCCGCTCTGCGTTTAAAACTCCTCTCTTAAATTCACCCCATTCTCCACTCTCTTCTCGCCCCCTCTCTACCTACTATCCTCTCATACCCAACTGCTACCCTGATGCAGGCTCCTGATGCTTCTCTAACATCTTTTGGGTTCCATCTGTGAAGATCCTTGCACACACAGTCCGAAATTTTCGTATGAGTTTTTTCGTATTTGTCATCCTAAAAATTAATCACGCTCAGAAACCTTGCACACTGAGTCCAATGCGCATTAATCAATCCGTTAAGAAAACATTCACAAAACAGAACTAAATGGAGTCTTCAAGCAGTGAGGATGATTTTGTTGTCTTCTCGCTTCTTAAAAAGAAAGGAAATATTGGGTCCATCCAATCCTGAGATATAGAGAGGAAGGAGAGTTCCCCCTCGTTATTAAGGAGCAGCGGGATTATCCCAGCCAATTCAAAGTTTACTTCAGGATGCCAGTGGCTCAGTTTGATGCTTTGCTACCGACACTAGAGCCACATATTAAAAAGAAGACCATCAATTTCTGTGAACTCAGTGTGCAAGGATCTTTACAGTGCTTTGCGCTGCGAGACGAAGTGGATGAACTTGACAATCGCCATTCTGGATTTTGCCGTTCGCTTTTACGGTGACTCTGAATTGTCAAAACACCTCTCAAAATCAAGGCTCGAAATTGCGACCATTTTGGTCGCATATGCTCCCGAAATTTTATCTGTGTGACCTCAAAATATATTTGGGAGCATTTGTGCGAGTGCATGTAATTGTTGTCGTGCGACCTGTTTTCATATCTCTAAAAACGATCAGAGTATGTGCCTTCTGAGTGCTGATATGGTGACCGGTCTGCCATTCTATCAAACGTTACATAAACAATTAAACTTCAGCTTTACATTGTTAACTTTAATGCAGATTTTAGATTGGTTAATATTAGCTGTCAATCACTCAGTCACTGCTTTCCGCTGTCAGGTGACAGGGAGCTAACTACCGCAGGGAATGAAAAGGGCTGAAGAAGAGATAAAATGAAAAGAACACTGACAGATTTATTTTGTAAACCACCTAAAGTTACAAATAATGGTGCTGGTGATAGCGATCATGTGGTGAATGTTGATCCACCAGCCGAAAGAAGGCGTACAGAGAGAATGGCAAAATCCAAACAATACGTGCACGCATACATGACGTGATGAAGTCTAGTAGGTAAAACTAGTGCGCGTGCGCATTTAGAGTGTGTTCTTTCGCTGCATGATTCATTCTGAAAGGATTTAATTTATTTCCTTATGAAATTAACTTTTCATGAAACCAATACTCAGGAACTCACACAAAACAGACGCCATGCAATAAAACTTATCTGGAGAAGAAATCTTCAAAGAGAGCAAACACCACCTCTCTCCTTGCCCATTTACGACCCCCTACAGATAAACCATATATTGTCACAATCGTATGTTTATTGTCTTTAATTATATAAAAATGATGTACACTCCATTTATATCAGTAGCCTAATAAAAGCTGTTTCCTTTTACATAAAAGGGGTCACCACAAGGAGGCAGACATGTTGAGATCACATGACCAGCCAAATTTTACTCACCTATCGCTCTTGCTTGAACACCTTTGCTGATAAAATAAATTAATTTTAGCTGCTTGTGAATGTCTGCAATAAATCAAATATTATGATATTATGAGATATTATAGCGATAATTGAATAATCTATATAAAAGATTGTTGTGGCAAAACAGCACCATAGGTAATTTCATTCCTCCTGCAAACAAGTCAAGCAGTGCTTATTTGTTTCAGTGGGAACATAGTGTCATTTGGTACACTGGTACCTCATACTTTGACAAAGGCTACTTTTTTTTCCGAAACATTAGTAACTAATAAACAGTGCTTACGTGAGAGTGCAGTTATATATTTTTTTATTTATAACATATAGTGTCATGCCACAGAGCATCTCTTAAACCAGAAACCATTGATAGATAGGGTCTTTAGCCTAAAACGTATGAATCACTTGCATAATTTGCCCCAATTGCACAGTAAATTAAATGTTTCACTCTTTTTTTTCATATTGTTACATTTACATTTTTCAATTTAATATAAAGTGACCACTAGGTCTAAATCTTTTTTTTTTAACTGTATGTTTTTGCACAAAATATTTTGAATGTGCTTAGAAACAATAACTGTTTCCATCCAAATCCAATACAAAAACATTAGCACAACTATCCTAATAAGAAATGTTTCTTGAGTACAAAATTAGCCTTTTAGTGTAATGATATCTGAAGGATCATGTGACACTGAAGACTGGAGTAATGATCCCAAGAATAATTTTTTTTATTAAATCAAATATAATACTTTAAATGACTATAATATTTCACAATTTTACTATTTTACTGTATTTTTTTTAATCAAATTTGGTGAGGATAAGACTCTTCTTCTGAAAACAATCTCACCGACCCCAAACGTTTTGACCTTTCCTCCAAATCCATGCACTTCTTAGTTCATTTAGGCATTTTGGGACAGCTCTTGAAGTTTAACTTCTCCACAAACAGAGACGTACTGACAAACACACACACACTCACTCACTCAATCCTCATAGCCAGCGGCGGCAGTGCAGTATCTGAACATGATGCGACAGGGTCGTGTTTAATCTGTACGGTAAGAAGTGATAGGGCTTTTTTTTGTGTTTGGAGTTTGCCTGTTCTGGCAATAGAGCTCCTCAATCCCTGCCAAAGCAGATTGGGACAAGAGATAGATTGCTTGGGTTTATTTCTTCTTCATTTCTTTCTCTTTTTTCTTCTTCTCTATGTCTAGGATCTTGTTTGCTTCTGATCCTTCCCAGTTATTTCCTCTAAGATGTGTTTTTTTTCTTCTTTTTTTTCTTCAGTTAGTCAAGTTTTAAAAGAAGCCAATTAATTGTGGCCCGGCCAAGGACACAGTAACAGGCAGTAGGAGCACAGAGTGTGTTTGTGTCCGACCTGCCATCATCCACAACATGTTAATATGGGAGAGAGAGAGAGTCAGTCAGTGAAAGATAGAGTGCTGCATGTCAGAGAAAAATGTAAGTATAATCTGGTAACACTTTAGAAAAGGGAACACGTATTCACTATTAACTACGACTTTTCCCTCAATAAATTCCTAATTTGATGCTTATTAATAGTTAGTAAGTTTGTTGTTAAGTTTAGGTATTGTGCAGG
Source organism: Sinocyclocheilus anshuiensis (assembly GCF_001515605.1). Lineage (NCBI taxonomy): Eukaryota > Metazoa > Chordata > Actinopteri > Cypriniformes > Cyprinidae > Sinocyclocheilus > Sinocyclocheilus anshuiensis. Next base: position 595,979 of record NW_015552643.1, read on the forward strand.
ATTAGGGATGTAGAATAAGGTCATGTAGAATAAGGCATTAACATGTGCTTAATTAGTACTATTAAATGGCTAATATTCTAGTAATATGCATGCTAATAAGCAACTAAGAGACCCTAAAATAAAGTGTTATCTATAATCTTAGTATTATCTTAAAGGGGTCATATGATGCGATTTACATTTTTCCTTTCTCTTTGGAGTGTTACAAGCTCTTGGTGCATAAAGAAGATCTGTAAAGCTGCAAAGACTAAAGTCTCAAATCCAAAGAGATATTGAGGGGCTGGTCATATAAGACACATTTTTGTATATATCTGCAATGTTTGTAGTGTTTATTCTTTGTAAATGTGTGCAAGTTGAACAACTTTGACCTTGTAATGCGTCTAATGTAATATCAGTGTTTACATCAATGTCCAATTTCCAATATTGTCCAATAATATCCAATATTGTCCAATCAGTGATTACATCAGTATTGTCCAATATTGATGTTGTCTTTCGGTTGACTTTGGAAGAAACTATATATATATATATATATATATATATATATATATATATATATATAAAAGTAATTTACTAATTTCTGATAAATTTATATACATTTAAATAGTAAAATTTCAACTCAAAAAAGTATTTCATGTCCATGTCCATATACAGTGGCGTGAAAAGGCTTTTGCCCCCCTTCCTGTTTTTTTTTTTTTTTTTTTTTGTTTTTTTTGCATGCTTAAAGAGCAACGCATCATGCCACGAAGAAATTCAAGAACAGATTAGAAACAAAATAGTTGACATGTATCAGTCTGGAAAGGGTTATAAAGCCATTTCTAAGGCTTTGGGATTCCAGTGAACTACGATCAGAGCCAGAGTGGCTGGCCTATCAAAATTACTCCAAGAGTGCAACGACGACTCATCCAGGAGGTCATAAAAGAACCCAGAACAACATCTAAAGAACTTGCAAAGAAGAGTGGGCCAAAATTCCTCCACAGCGATGTGAAAGACTCATTGCCAGTTATCGCAAACGCTTGATTGCAGTTGTTGCTGCAAAGGTTGGCACAACCAGTTATTAGATTTAGGGGGCAATTACTTTTTCATGTAGGTTTGGAAAGCTTTTTTCCTTAATAAATGAACTCATTATTTCAAAACTGCATTTTGTATTTACTCGGGTTATCTTTGTGTAATATTAAAAATTAGTTTGATCTGAATTTTTTAAGTGTGACAAATATGCAAAAAATGTAAAAAACAGGAAGGGGGCAAAAACCTTTTCACGGCACTGGAAGTATTTGACCACAGACAATAGTTAATGGTAATTCATGATATTTCTATTAATAATAATAATAATAAAATAAATAAACAAACAAACAAATAAATATATATTAAAACATTTTCTTGAAAATAATGATTAGAACACCATTTCAGGTTTACAAAAGTTTTACAAAATGAAGCCAACATAAATTCAAAAAGTGCATTTCTAAGAACATTCTGTTTTAAACTATAATGTTTAAATATATTTTTCTTTTTCTTTTCTCAATTACAGTTGACGCTGTGCTTTTATTTTAGTGTATAGTATTAGAGTATTAATTCATATTTTGAAATAGGTTTTGTTTTTATAAATTTGTTTTCATTTTAATTTTAGTCATTAGTATTATGTCATTCATTCACTCATTCATTCATTAATTTTAGATTCAGTAATTTTAGTACTGCAACTTCAGCTTATCAGTTAGTTGCCCAGGCAGCATTTTCTAGTTTTTTTTTTTTTTTTTTCAAAGTTTCTAAAGTATTATTTCAATTACCAAATAGTTTTAGTAAATATATTTAATTTTAGTTAACAATAACAATAGTCTTATTTAAATGGTTTAAGCTGTCATGAAGAACAATGAGGACTGTTGGCGCTGGATTTTTGTGAACATGTATTGTTATGTATGAATATGCGTGCGTGCGTGTGTGTGTGTGTGTGTGTGTGTGTGTGTGTGTGTGTGAACAGGGTTCTACTTCATCACAGCATGGCGTTCTGACAGACTAAACAGAACATGATCAACATCAAAGCAGCACAACATGTGCGCGCACACACACACATGCATACTTATAACATCATAAACAATACCGGCATTGTGGACCCCATGTACCACTCATAATCCAATAAACACCTTTTATCCGCACCATCTTTATCTATCTTTCTCACTCTTTCTTTCATTTTCACAGATGGGGCACTCTTGGGATGTACACAAGCACGATCTGTCTCTTTTCCGCCCTATCTTCGCTCCGTAGGGGCTTTTGACAGCTATGTTCTCTTCACACTGTCACTCTGATTCTCCTCCGGCGTTCACTACGCTGTTAATTGCTTATGGAAAACAAAAAGGGCCATCGGAAGATGGCATAAAACACCCTACGCCCCCGATTCCCCACGGATTCTGTCTGCATGCCTGCATTAAGCGTTTTAATACATTTAACGGGGCCTGAAACATCTCTGTGTTGTCAGAATGGCATGGCTTGGCCTCATCTGCCCATTCTCTCTCTCCCGTGTCAGAGTGGCATTATTTAGAGCTTATCTTCTTGACGCACCGCCTGCCGTATTTGTCACGCCGTGCCGTAGCGTGCCCCCCCCCGTCTCTGTAGAAAATTCCGCTGATGACTTTGGCCGATAGAGGAGAGCTCGGGCCTCCAACAGAGACTGAAAGCTTGTTATCATCATCGTCGCATTGATTGGGACGCAAAGAAATGTCTTCTGAAGGCTTAGCGTACGTGTGTCGTTCTGAGAGATTCGCGTTGACGGTGTTGAGGCGTTCTGGCCGTTAGCGTTGGTGTCGGTCTTGAATTTCTTGTTTTTTAATGTTTCGATTCATATGGGCTGTACTCCTAGACTCAGATTATCGCAAGTCCCGAACAAAGGATTAATACCGAGGCTAATTTCTAATCCACTTTTCAATTGAATCTGGATCTAGCGAGCAAATAGCTCTTAATGTGATGATGTAAGTTTAAAGAAGAAGCAATCAATCATTCTCATTTTATTAGTGGTGTTTTTAAGGCAAGCATCACTACTACTATTATTGAAAATCCCCAAAACACTCACCCTAATGTCATTCCAAACCTGTGTGACTTTCTTTCTTCTGCGGATCATGAAAGAAAACATTATAAAGAATATTTCAACTGGATTCGTCAATTCAAAAAGTCAAAAAGTCCATTGACTTTCAATGTAAAGGCCAAAAAAAAAAAAAAAAGCACTGAGACCCTTACAGAAAGTCAGTCATACGATACATACATGTTCAGGAATATCACTGTATATATAAGTGATCAGACTTTCAAAAATCAGACTGATTTTGATGTGGTAAAATGGTAAAACATGGAAAAAAATCCCATAGACTTAAATTTAAGAAGGGATGCAATTAATATCTACAGATTAAAATATCAAATACAATAATGGGAGAATCTGAGAGTTACAAAGAAAGGGTGGCCGATATAATGCTGATACAAACACACACACACACACACACACACACACACACACACACACACACGTTTACTTAGCTATCTAAATGGGGACATTCTATTGTTTTTATATAAAGATAGTTATACATTTTCTAACCTAATCCTACCCCCAACCCTAACCCTACCATTTTTATAATTAAAAAAAAAAAAAAATAAAAACTTTGTTTACTTTATTTTTATACCAGTTTTACCAATTAGAATGTCCGCAAAGGTAGGTTTTTGGCGATTTTGTCAGGTTTTGCTCACTTTTGGGTACAAATGTGTCCCTAAAATATGGTTAAGTAGGTATACACAGACACACACACACATACACACACACACACAATTTAATAATGACAAATGAGGCGAACATAAAATGTGAAAATCATATGAACACTTGTGCACTTAAAATTCACTATAAAACATTGAAAACATATTATCTTAAACTTCTGTTAATCGGCCAAGCTGCCACTATAATCTGCCAAAATCAAGGACAAAAAGTTTCCTGATTAATCGGCCTGCCTAGAAACCATTTAACACCCTAGCAACTACATATAAACATATATAT
>NW_015552643.1:600102-611653 GCF_001515605.1 Sinocyclocheilus anshuiensis
TATATATATGGAAACATGTTTGCAACTGCAAAGCAACACATTAAATGCCCCTAATATCAACAGAACAGCAATACACCATTTGTCTTGACAGTATGTATTATATGCAGGGCTGTCCTTAGCTGACGCGGGGCCTGGTGCGAGGTGGGGGGAGGGGGTGGCCCAAGCGCAGGGGCCCAGTGCAACCGCACCAGTTGCACCCCCCTAAGGACGGTCCTGTTAATGTGTTATGATACATGTAGTACGTAGGACCACCACATATGAAAATACTGAACTGGTACTGTCGACCATATGAATATTCAGCTTTCACATCTGTTCTTTTAATTTGTGATGAATTTAACTTACTGCAAACATCCTGCTTTACCATTGCAAACGAATCACCTCCATTATGACATCACAGTGAGCAGACCAGACCAATCAAGTTACTTGTTTTCCGACACTCCAATTTATTCTGCAGTATTTACGGAACACACCCACTCTGTGGCAAATGCATAAAGAAGTGATATAATAACCTTATTTTCAAGCAATAACGGCAACGGACATGGCCATCATTAAATTGTAATTACTATCACAAACAAACTCGATCGGCTGAAAGCGGAGCATGAGAGGCCCGCGGAAATGGCCATGAACAGAAAAAAAAAACTCATCAGATAGCACGGCGGCGGCGTAATTCTCCTTCCCCTATTGAATAATGTCATTATCAGCGACTAATGATGATGTGAGGAGAAGCAGTTATGGAATAAACCGATTATGACAGAGAAAAATGATTGAGGAGCCAGGAAGCTCCATTTATATCATTTCCCTTTCTGCCTTTCCTTGTATGATGGAATAGTCCCATCTTTGCTGTCTTTCTTTAGCACACACACTCCTGCCATCTCTCCTATCTATCTCTGTCTCTCTCTCTCGGTTCTTTTCTTTACCTCTTCTCCTCTCTTTGCAATTAATCGCTGTCACATCCAGTCTTGGAGAAGCTACTTTCAATCCACAGCTTGTCAAACTACAGGTGAGGTGAACCATAATTAAGTTCAGCTACAGTCAAACTAGCCTTTCGAAATGGAGCTACAAATAGCTACTTATTAAGTAGCTAACTAATATCAAAAGACTAACCTGACTGTAGTTCAGGCACGTGCAGAAGTGGGGGCTCAAGCCCATGCCCTTTTTCAAAATTATTCAAAAGTGCCCCTCTCAGACAAATAGCAATGATATTGTGGTCAATAAAACAAAAGGCATTTTAATTATAATTAACATGACAATGTGTACAAAACAATAATTAATCGCTCAAAAGTCGGAAAATGCCTCTTTATTTTTACATATCTGTCAATCTGAAGCATTGCTATGGTTGCGTGCATTTTGCTTGACTGAAACTTCATGAAACTGTCATAGTTAATGAACCCTTCTTCATTCTTTCAAACAAAATCTACAAAATAATTTTATAATACTGTAATATTACTGTTTAAATTAAATTTGTTTTCTTTTTACATACATAATGTGAAAGCACAATATTAATACTGCAACTAATGCTGCAGTATTTATATTTTTTATAATATATATATATATATATATATATATATATATTCCCCAACTTAATTTGTTAATTTTCATAATATGGAGGGGAAAAAAAATAAATAAAATAAAATAAAATAATCTCTTGGTGACTTAATTTCAACAGATTTACACTGAATACCACCATCATTTCAATTATTTCTAATTCTATTAGAGAACAGTAATGAACAGCAGCATTTAGCCAAAATGTTGTTGTAATAATAATAACAGTAATAATAATAATAAATTATTATTATTATTACAAATTATTATTATTAATATTATTACAAACAATGTTTTTGTTGTAATAATAATAATAATAATAATAATAATAATAATAATGGTGTACTTTTTGGGAATTATTTTAATAAATAATCAACAAATATTTACTGTAAATTGATACAAAAATACATAAAATGTATTGCAGAGAGTCAGGTGAATCATTTAATAATTTTCTGAACAAATCCATCTAAATGAACAATCCTAACCCAATTCACTAAACTGAATCAGACTTCCGAATTCCTGAGAGAGAAAGTGGACATTTTTCATCAAGATGTTTGACCTCAGTTCGCTTGTCTTTAAAGCTCTGTACACAATAAAGTCTGACAAAAATATAACTTTTTATGCCGCTAGACTGATATCTGTACTTGTTGGTAAAAGTAACTTGTAATAGGAAAGATACAATGTTTTGAAAACACCTGAGCTACTGCTCGGCTCCTGAAAAATTTGAAGATAGCGCCTATACTTTTAGTTAGTTACATCTGGTCACATCTTTCTTCTTATTTGAAGTGTTTGAAAGCATCATAATGCATTTGATTCTGGTCTCAAATCAGTTGATCGTGAGTGTGTGTGTGTGTCGCGAGTACATTTATGCTCTACAAATGTGTGTAGGTACTGCTTGTGGAAGGGAAGGGCCCGTGGCCCTTATCAGTCTATAACATCTGGCTGTGTGTCAGGTGATGAGATGGGTAGAGAGAGAGAGACAGAGAGAGTGAGACAGGCCACTTTAATGCGATGTGGGGGGATAGAGCAAGAGAGGGGTGGTGTGCAAACAAACAGTGGCTGATATGGTCTATGCTTGTCACAATCATTCAGGACGCTCATATATCTTCCCTTCTGCTCCCCGCTTCAGCGGCCCTCTGCCTCTCTCCCTCCCTTTTTAATCTCGTTCCCCCTCTCTCTTCCTCCATCTCCCCTTCTCTCACTCTCTGTCTTCCATGCTCGCCATCTCTGCTTCCTTCCTGTTGTCTTCTTTTGGATTCACAGGCCTGTATTTTGTTGTGCGTCTTATTTTGTGCTCTTTAATAGAACATGAGGAACCAAAAGTGGGGTTTTGTGGCCCTTGTTATGCCTTTTGTTAGTTTATAGCTCCATATGATACTGTGTATTCCTAATTATTGACAAAATTCACTTTTAGAAGATGCAAACACATGAACAGTTCTGAGTTAATGTAGTATTATAGGGGTGAGTTTATAGGTGAGCGTGATTTGACCAAGTACAACATGTTCCTGGATCAACATCATTGTTGATCCTGGAACATCATTCCAATCAACCAATCAGAATTGAGAGATAACCTTTCAGGAAATGTCAGTTGTAGGCTTACAATCAGGATTAGGTGCTTCTACACCCTTGTTAATCAACTATCATTTCCCTCTGATTTTAGGAATAAATTATGGGTAAGGTTAGGTTTAGGGGTGGGGATTGGGTTAAGTCTGTATTTTTGGACAGTAATGTTGATCCAGGATCAACAAAAGATGTTGATCCAGGAACATGTCTTACTTGGCAAAATCACGGCGACCAAGTTTATAGAAGTGAATTGTTGCAGTTCATCAGTTTTCAACTTACAGTATAAATGATGTGAGCATTACTTAGTAGACAACTAATGCTCTTTTATTTTATTTTATTTTTTATTTTATTTTGTTTTGTTTTCAATTGGGGTGATACCATTTGAACATATTTACAGTAAATACCACTTATAAAAACTAGAATTCTCCATAATTTCTGTTACTGACTAGAAAATGATGAACAGCAGAATTTAACAAAATACGATGTTATTCTGAATTATTATTATAAATTAATATTTGCTGTGATAAGAACAACAACAACAATAATAATAATAATAATAATTATTATTATTATTATTATTAAACTTCTGTTAGCAGTGGTAGTAATAGTAGTAGTAATAGCAATATTAATTTGAATAAAGCGATATAAAATGAGTCAAATGAATCAGTGAATCATTTTCTGAACCAGTTAATCTAAATGAAAAATCCTAACCTGGTTCACTAAATTGAATTAAACTTCAGAATGTGTCATATGAGTGGACCACTTATAATTAACATGTTTACAGAAGTTTTCTATACGTATTTACTGGTTCTTTTTTTGGTATCTGGTCATTTTGACATACAAAGTTTTGCTTTCATTTATCTCCACTGATGTCATGATATTTTTTCATTTGAATTGCCAGAAATGTTATTTATTTATTTGTTTATTTATTTATTGTTTTGTTTTGTTTTTGCCAGGAAAATGGTGTAGTTACAGTATCTACCAGCCAAAACCTTATGCCAACTAGCAATAGCAAGTAGCAAGTATGTAACTACTTGCTACTTTAGTTATTTTTTATTTTTTGAAAATACAACCACCTCTGTGGGGCTATAGCTGTGAGCGCAACATGAACCAAGCGTAGCAAATGTGTTTTCATCTGTACATAACCAAACAGCTGGCTTCCATCTACAAACTAATCTGGTTACAGACTTTACTGAATTTTTGCACTTTGAAAAAGGAGGAATACTGAAGAGGACACTTTTGTGTTTAAGGCATTTCACTCCTAAGTGTCATTAAAATTTGAGTAAATTCAAGTCAAAATGAAATCATAATTTACCCTATTGATTGTTTGATTGACTGATTAAACATCATGTTTTACCTAGAAATACACAAATACATATTTTGGAAGTGACAATTAAAGAAACTCATATCCTTGTTGTATCACTTAATCAGGAATTGCATTAATATTAACAGATCATGATAAACTGGAGAAAGTCTTGACATCAATAGAGAACATCATGAAATCAGCACGTTAGATCATTTGACAGCGAGACTTTGACTTTGTTGGACAACGTGAGATTGTGCCACGAACTAGTAAATACATATGGAGAAAGTGCTCACAATCAGAAATCTCGAACAATCAGAAAACAAGCAGTCAGTTTATATTTCTCACTGAGGGAAACCCTGATAGAATAAATCTAGAATAGACAAAAAAAAGAAGAAAAAAAAAGCGGTAGTGGTAAGTAAATCAATATGGCATATTCTTGCGTTTGACCCAGTCCGCGTTGAGGGCTTTCTGGGCCTGAAGCTTAAATATCCGCTAATGGAAGCTTGTGTAGATCTAATCACGCCTGTAATTGAAGTTAACTTTGAAGCTCTCAGTCTTGAGGAATATTTAAAGACAGGAGAGAGGGACTGAAACTCAATATGGCGCACCGGAGACCCGGCTATTCATCACGCATCAATAATAAATGAACGCTCCTCGCATGATTCTGCTCACGTCGTTTCTTTTTGTTTTTAATATTTCCATCTTCTGCATGCTAATGCTTCATGTTCCTGTGGTAGATATGCCATTCAGTCCAATTCAATTTTTAGTTCTGTTGCACTATTGCTAAGACAGATCAGTCTCAAAGCAACTTTACAAAGATTAGTACAAAGATCAGTTTAAAAGCCCCAGTGACAAAACACAATTTGTGTGGTGTAGATTTGGACATGTAGGTACAGTATATCAGGGTTTGGACAGTGCTGATAATATTTAAAAAAAGAGGGCCTAGCTGGGCATTATGCTCTTATAGTCTCTTTGATGCAGTGATGTAAACTAGACCAGGCATCCATTGACTGCAGGGTCTGCAAGAAATGAATGAATGAATGTAGCCTATATCAAAAATATAGTAGTTTTAGCCATGTTCTGGGTGTTTTTGATGATGTTAATGGTGGTTGCTTATGATTGAAGTCTGATACTCTTCTTCCAAGATAATGTATGATTCAGTTGAATGTGTCAGTTTACATAAAATGGATTTATGAACAATTTATAATACATACGTTTTGTTTCTTTCTCATAGCACAGGCCCAATATCTGTGGCAATGATTGTATTTTGGCACAATTTCATTACTGTTAAATGTTTGAATGCAGGAACCATGTTAAAAAAATAAATAATGCTTGGATAAATCATAAAGATTATGGTACAAAACATTGAAATTATGACAGGCAAAATGTGAGAGAAAATTACAATTATGAGATAAAAGTCAAAATTATGACGTTACAGTAATGCCACATAACATTAAAGATTATGACTTAAAAATGATAATTCAGCAACACTTTATGCATTAACAATACATTTGTTACAGTATTTATTAGTCTTTCAAAAATAGGCCTACAACTCATCATTGTTAGTCCATGTTAGCTCAGGTCCACGAACTAACGTTAATAGATACAACTTTTTTTTTATCAACACATTAACTAAGATCAATAAATGCTTCAGAAGTATTGTTGATTGTTGGTACATGTTAACTAATTTAGTTAACTAATGTTAACAAATGGAACCTTGTTGTAAAATGTTACTGATAATTCTGACATAAAAAGTTGAAACTATGACATGCTACATCATAATTGTAAAAGTTAAGAAAATTATGAGTCAAGATTATGAGATATGTCAAAATTCTGACATAAGTTGTAATTGTGACATAAAATGTCAAAATTCTGACATAAAAATGTGAAACTATGACATACTACATCAAAATGTATAAACGTTATGAAAATCATGAGTCAAAATAAAAAAGATAAAATGTCAAAATTATGACATAAGTTGTAACTGACATAAACGGTTAAAATTCTGATATAAAAAGTCGACATTACAGTATGATGAAAGTTGGCATATTTGAAAATTGTAATTAAAGTAAGCTTTTTATACCATAATTATGGCTTTATGCCTTATCTCATAATTTGGACTTTTTTTAATCTCATAATGGTTTTATCTAATAATTTCGACTTTTTGTTTAGTCTCATAATTTTGACTTTTTGTATCATAATTATGATTTAACAAAGTATGTTTTTTTTTTAAGCTGCAAAAATGGTGCTCCATAGCTATCCGACTTCAAGTGAATGGTAAAATCACATATTATTGAAGCTAGTTGATATTGTTGACTAAAAACATACAGTATTGCCAAATTGTTGTGCAGTGACAAAACTCTAATGACATGTTTGATCTTTAACACTGTTTAGTGTTAGCAGAGCGACTACGTTAGCTTGGTTAGCTCTGTTTATGGTATTAGCAGCAAGTGATTGATGGCACAGGCCGTTGTGGAGCACGGCGTGAGTTGTAGAGGCTCCTGATATGGATGCCTCAGATGCTCTGAGATCTCCTGCATGTCAGATCCTGATAACGCTTTACTGAGCGCGCTACACTGAGGACCGCAGCCACCCGCTGGCCATCTGCAGCCAATTCACCGTATTATTACCAACAACACAGCCTTTTCTCTCCGGCCTGATGCGAATGCCCTTCTGCCGTTCGTGGGGTTCCATCATGGCTTTTGCTGTAGTGATTTGGAACATGGGTTGTGGTCAGTCGGTGAACTGGAGGAAGTGGTCAGCAGTGGTAATGAATGTTTCGTGATAATACCAGAAGAAAAAATGGAGAATTCCGCCCATCCCCGGCCGCTGTCTCCTGTTTCAGCGCATCGATGAATTACCCCTCTCCACAACTCTCTTTACTTATCAGCTTTCTCTCCCCCCTCACTCGTTCTTTTATCAGTCCATTTTATCTCTTCTATCTGTGCCATTTCTCCCTCTCGTCCCTGCGCCTCTTGCCGCTGTGATGTCATGGGACTGTCAGTCGCCGGGCCGACGGGTAGGTTGCCGTGGCACTGCTTTCCTCCCCTCCATCACTCCGACTTTCTCGCTTTAGATCAGATTGACGATGGCGACTCACCGCATCCATTTGAGAACAAGTACACACACTCAGCGGCCAAAAATGCAGTGACGCCTGCGATGTCACGCCTCATTTAGCCATCAGACCTCGATCAGGACTGGCGCATTCCAATCAGTCAAAGTACAAACGAACGCAGACATCTGATCAATTGGTAACAATGCAAGCCGATTACACACATACCGCAAACACTTTCACTCAAACCGACTCACTTTATATGTTTTGACTTACCCCAAGGTACCCACCGGGCTCTCGAATTCTTTACGCATGTCTTTATTGCTGCAGCTCAAGCAATCTAAAAAAACAAAAACAAAACAGTGTATTCACTGCACATAGCCGTTCTCATTTTAAATAGGAACACACTTGAGCCTCTCTTCTGGGCTTTTAAGAATAAATGAATGCATTTGTCTGGATTTTTTGTGAAGTACTTTTAAAAGAGGATTCTGCTCTTCAGATTATCTTGACTAAAGAAAAAAAATCCTTGGACGAGAGAACATCTCTGAGATACAGTGCACGATGCTTCTGTATTCATTCTTACTATCTTTTAATACCTATCCATTTTACATACAGTACATTTTATAGCTCCAGGGCTTAGAGAATGGATCCAGATTGACAAAAGTTGGATAGTTGTTGTGTAATTGTTATGATTGGTAAATTTTAGGAGAACATTTGGGTGGTGTTGTGGATAGTTTCCACGGTGTTGCTATGGTATTCCTAAATTGTTCTGAATTATTTTTAGTACATTGAAAGTGTTTTTTTTTTTGGGGGGGGGAGGTGGTTGACCCTGTGATAAAAGGCCACATCTAAGTCTCTAATATGATATTTTGGTATTTCATGGATTAACAATTGGACAGTTTGAGTCTAGGAGAACAGTACATATGTATTTGTTAGATAATTAAGCCTGACTTTCTCTGTTTAATGTGTTTTTCCCCTCCTCTCTTTATGCTGTGCTACTTCAAATACACTTCAAAGAACAACTTTGCAAAGTTGTTGGCGTTTCAAAAATGTTATGATTGATTTTCATTGATGTTCTCATGATGTTCAGTGGTGTGACACTTTTTTTATTGTGCAATATTTATGAAATCTTACTTGGAAAGTTGTCTTTTTAAGTGTACCTTAAAATCTGAAACTAATTTATACGAAAAACAATAATAAAATAAAAATATAATAATAATAATAATAATACACTGTGTATATAGTGTCCTTTTGTGTGTGTGTGTGTGTGTGTGTGTGTGTGTGTGTGTGTACATGGGCCTCTAGCAGTTCTCAACTCATTTTGTTTCAAGATTCAGATTTACTCTGGACATCAAGTGGCAAATCATTTTCTTAAATGTTTTTTTTTTAATGTTAAACTTCCAGAAAGCATATATTATGCATGTATACTGTATACTATATGAGAATACACAGTGTATTATCCCAAAAATATCCCTTGAGTGGCATCAAAATATTTATCTGAAATACTCTAAACATTTATTTTTAATATAAATGTCTAATGTCTAAATGTTTAAGTAATTAATTAATTTCTTTAAAGGAATTTTTTAAGGTCTTTTAACGATAAATCAATACAGAATTAGTTAACGATGTTACTTTGTTGTTGTTGTTGTTGTTGTTTATTTCATTTTGTTTTAAGGATTTTAAGGAAAATTGAAATCTGGAAATCTAAGCAAAATACAGATAAGAACAAATATTTTTGCATTGATGATTGTAATATGGGTCATGTTTTACTTTTTGCATTTACCTTTTTTTTTTTTCAATACTGTACCTGACTCTATCAGAACAGTCCTGTGACCCATTTGTAGGTTGCGACCTACATGCTGAGAAACACCTTCATTTACTTTTCTGCATTTAACACTGATCATCCGAAATTCACTTTCCCCCTTCTGTCTGAGATGATCTAATTGATGTAATGAATTGGATTATCTAATCGCAGGGATCGGGGCGGATCCCCCACCCAGCTTTTATCTGTACATGGCTTCCTGAGCTTCTTACTTACCACCTGCAATGCATCATGGGCCACGGAGGCAGCTTTCACTTATTTGACACAACCCACATACTTCAATTTACAATTCCTAGTGGAAATATACTGATAAGAATTTGTTTCTTTCTAATTAATGTATTAATTATATAGAGGAAGGTTATCACTCTGACCATAAGTAAATAAATAAATTCAAATAGACAGCTGAAAGTTTTTTAAAATATATATTTTACTTTTTTTTTTCATATTTTACATTGTACAAAAATTATAAAACTTTTGTAATTAAATGAATAGTTCCCACTAGACAGATGTTTTGTAGCAATAATAATAATAATAATCATAAAGATCTTGTTGTGAACCTTCTTAAAACATTGTATCCTGATTATTTTCTCAGAAGGTGTTATGAACTGTTTGTTGGATTGAGCAACACTGCCATCCAGGGGAATTTAGATAAAATACACGTTTTCATCATTTTCCCCCAACAATTTTCAAGGCTCTCCAGAGGAAGGGAGCTGACACATCTGGGTTTATTTCATTGTTTTTATTTGGATTTAATTAATTGTTAATAATTTATTTGAGAAAGGCATACACTAGCATGCTATTATGAAAAATGCTCTTACGTATTTTATATCCCGTTTAGGGTGAATTCAAGTAAATTTCAAGGTGAATTCAAGTCAGATGTTAGCATGTATGCCCTACTTACTCCAAATGGCAAAGAATTATGAAATAACTATATGAAACTGCCAATTGCTTTTGAATTGGAATGTTACCTTTACAGTTTAGCAGCAAAATTTGATATTTGTTCTGACTGTTATTATTCTAGTGGTAGGCTAAATAAAACTATTGCGCAGTCATTCTTGAGAAGTGGGACAAAACACGGTGCAAAATTGAAAAAATAAAACCTTGTACTCAGACAAATTAAACTACATTTATGTATCTTATATGTACTAAGCTACTGAGCTATGCTTTGATACAACCTCCCAACTTTTCTCTTTTTTAACAAAATGTGCTTTTTTTAGCTTGGACTGTGTATTATAATTTCAATTTTATCTTTAACAGCATTCAAGATGTTTTTAACATTTTTACCCTTGCTTGACCTGTTTTGTCCCATGTCTCAAGAATGATTAAATCAGTTTTAAATATTTATTTTAGTAATGACTACTTTCTTTTGATATATCTTCTCTCGGGTATACAAAGGTTAAGGCTTTAATATCTTAAATTACCTCAGCTTTCCTGAATGGCGCGGATGTGCCGGTCATGTGATCATAGTTAACCGCAAAAATGGTATCCTGGAAGTGGCCTTCAGAAGTAATTCCATAACGGCCTTGTTCGGGAGGTGGTTGAGTTCTCAAATAGACCCTTCGAATAGTTTCCTCCTCCTGCATTCCTCCTCCGCCTGGAATTCGTCGAATATTGGCATTTCATAATGATTTAGCGCGCCATAAATTCATCCTGATGACGCCAGAGACTGCGCTGGAAATTTGAGGTGCAGTGAGATTTGAGGTGTTTTTCTAATTATGCAAGTTTTACTGCGAGTTTAACTGCGCTGTCCTGTTGACCTGCTATTCTTTTTTTTCTTTTTTTTTCTCACATTTTCTTTTAAAACGCATTTAACGTATGATGGCATTTAAAAATAAAATGTAAAAACCACATTAACTAAAAAAACGGTCTTATGAATAGCCAATCATTTAAAATGTAAACATTTTAAATCATGTTTAAAATGCTATTCTCATTACCAACCATATATGTATATGACTCCGTTCATCTTGATATATCCCCTCTATTATCTGACATTATTTCCTTTATTTTCTTAAAGAAATAAAAAAAAGTGATGCTGCATCCAAGCCACTAGATGTCAGTAAAAGACTAATGTTGTGCAAACCAGTAAGATAATAGCATTTTAAAAGATACAATGTAATCTCTAATCTGACTTAAAGGCTGAATGTTAGAAATGCACTCAAGAGTATCACATCACGCCAGTGTTTGAGTACAGAGATAAGACCGTCCACAATGCAATTTAAATCTCACAAGGCACCCAATCCCTCCTCTCTCTCTCTCTCTCTCTCTC
>NW_015552643.1:611703-636086 GCF_001515605.1 Sinocyclocheilus anshuiensis
CCCCTCTCTCTCTCTCTCTCTCTCTCTCTCTCTCTCTCTCTCTCTCTCTCTCTCTCTCTCTGTGTGTATAAAAGGGACACAAATGTGCATGTTTTTGTTTGTTTTATTTATTATTGTTTTTTGTTGAATATGTTGATTGCCAATATTACAATAGCTATACTGACTGAACTATATGTGCATTGTTTGTCTGTTGTCCCATATATTAAAATACATTGCAATTTGTTTTATTGCAATTATCACATTTTTTTATTTTTTTTATTTCACCAAATAGTATTTCCTATATGTTATTTTATTTTAAATATTATACCAAAATATGCCAACCCTGTATAGAGTGCCCACCATGTCAGTGAAGGCAAATGTCAGCTTGTACAGAAATAAGGTGAATGGTGACACTCTAGATGGGTGTTTCTCAACCCTGGTCCTAAGCAACAATTATCAGTGAATAAAAACCTTTGGTCTAGAACAGTGTTTCCCAACCTTTTTTTAGTCGCGGCACCCGCTGTTCCGATTCGCATGAATGGTATACGAGTGGAGCGACTGAGCGGAGCGCGCATGCATAGAGCGGGATAATACGCGGAGCGTCACACCACGTGAAAGTGAAACCTGAGCGGTGAACTAATTTTCGGCAGCCGAAATTTCGGTGCATCTCTAATTATTGGCGACATCAGAAATGGATATTATATAATAGATGCTTTTTTGAACATTTTAGCAATTTAAAAATATTAAAAAAGTATTTTTTACACGGCACCCCTGCTCTCGACAGACGGCACCCCGGTTGGGAAACACTGGTCTAGAACACAAATACAATGATCTACTTTTATAGTTATTTGTCATTTTTAGTTCTCTTTTAAATAATTAAAAACATCCATTTAGATTTTGGTTTCTGATGCAGGTCAATTTGGTTGTTTACTTTCCCTGGGAACCTGTTGCTTTGTAAACAAAGGCTTGCATGAAGTGCTAATTGTGTCTGGCATCAAACATTGGCAATCAGACTAATGTGACTGTGATTCACCTTTGCAGCTGCTTTTGTGTAGACCAATATGCAACTTTGCTTCTGAAAAGCACAGCCAACATCTAATAATTTTAATGACCTATACTCTTTGCGTATTAGCATTCAGTATTATTCTAATAAACCACATGATAGTTAGTACCAGGTGTGATGGGCTACAAGCCTGTTCTGATAAGATTGTGGACAGAAGGAATAAGAAAAATTGTTTCATGTAAATAACTAGTCAACTAATCATGTAATTGTGCATATTTATGATAACAATAAATTGAAAAAGAAAATGTCTTTTGTTGTTGAGGAAACACTTTATTTTAAGGTGTCCTTGTTACACGTTACATATACTTACTAATATAATAACAATTAATTATGCATAATTGCATGCAAGTAACCCTAAGCCAAACCATAATCCTAAGCCCAACCATATAGTAAGTACATGTAGTTAATTAATATTACTCCGTACTTAAATGTATAATTAAACTGTAACAAAGACACCTTAAAATAAAGTGTAACCATTGTTGACATTAAAGGCTTTGTTTTAAATCAAACTTTATGTTTTTTTGGCCAAAGTTAATCTGTCATTCGGAAGAAGCATGCCAACGTTGTTGTGACATGCGCTCATCCTTAAACTATGAACAAAAATACAGATTCATTTATGAGATGAGAATACAAATGAGACTAAACATAGTCTGTGCCAAACACAAAGTGTTTTGTTCAGTCAGTTAGTGGCTGCCAAGAGCATAAATCCACGTTCATATTCGCGCGATTTTTTGCGCAGCTCATCAGTGAACATCAGCTCTGTGTAGTTAATGCTGCTCAATGTGAAAGCACGGAGGTGATGGAGATTTACCGCTGATTACAGAACCGGCTTTCTGACAAGATGCGCGTTAAATATCACATGCGATTTATCGTGCAGCCCTAATTGAAATTCAAAACATTTAGAAACCAAACACTCTATACAGTATGTGCAGTTTAACCTTTGCTTGTTTAGGTTGAGAAATGATGGCTTAAACTCTTAAATTCACAGTCTGTTCCAACCATTATAAATGATTAATTTGAAGGGTGAACACTCGTGGCAGCTATACTGTTGTCATTTCAAACAAAAGGGGCGAAAAAAAAAATTGCTTAAAAGGCCATTTAAAGTGTCTGCGCCACAGGCTGGCCGAGGGGGCCTGGCCCGGCCACTTTGGTCCCTGTGCCCCCTCACCTTGTTGATTTGTACCGAGGGGGAAACCTCACTGTGGACAGCATTCTGTAGGCATGTTGACTTCTGAATGGTCAGCATCAGAGTTAGCATTGGCTGTTGAAGAAAATATTGATGAGCTAGAAACTGCAGAATTATCAAATCTTCACATAATACTTTGTCGGTTTAGTACTTTTCTGTACACTTGTCGGGAAGTGTTACAGAGTTCAGACTTGAGTCACTGCTGCCTCATGTAATTTAGCTGTTAACCACTAAAGGTTCTGGTTCTGGGCCTCCTGTGGCGTTAGATCATAAACAACATTAATCCTCTGTTAAGCAAATTAATCCATGTCATGGATTAAACGGTATTTTGAAAGAAAAGTACAAAGACTTGTTTCGCAATTTGGGAATCGAGCACTGAAGCAGGTGCCTTTCACGCAAAACGGAACATTAATTGCATGACAGCACATTAAATCAAGGGCAGCCCCCATGGAGCGAAGTAACTGGAGTTAAGTGGTTTACTGAAAGGCAAAAGAGCCAAGTTCAGAAATTTCTTTTGTTTGCAAGAGAGACATTTTATAAACCCCCTCTGCTTTTATCATTCCTTTGCAAATGTTCTGTACACATTTTAGTTCCTTTTTTTTTTACTTGTGTGAAACAGGATATTTAGTGAGAGAGAGAAAAAATGGTCGATACTTTATTTATCCTAATTTTTACAACAATATCACATGCGATTTATCGTGCAGCCCTAATTGAAATTCAAAACATTTAGAAACCAAACACTCTATACAGTATGTGCAGTTTAACCTTTGCTTGTTTAGGTTGAGAAATGATGGCTTAAACTCTTAAATTCACAGTCTGTTCCAACCATTATAAATGATTAATTTGAAGGGTGAACACTCGTGGCAGCTATACTGTTGTCATTTCAAACAAAAGGGGCGAAAAAAAAAATTGCTTAAAAGGCCATTTAAAGTGTCTGCGCCACAGGCTGGCCGAGGGGGCCTGGCCCGGCCACTTTGGTCCCTGTGCCCCCTCACCTTGTTGATTTGTACCGAGGGGGAAACCTCACTGTGGACAGCATTCTGTAGGCATGTTGACTTCTGAATGGTCAGCATCAGAGTTAGCATTGGCTGTTGAAGAAAATATTGATGAGCTAGAAACTGCAGAATTATCAAATCTTCACATAATACTTTGTCGGTTTAGTACTTTTCTGTACACTTGTCGGGAAGTGTTACAGAGTTCAGACTTTGGCCCGGCCACTTTGGTCCCGGCCCGGCCACTTTGGTCCCTGTGCCCCCTCACCTTGTTGATTTGTACCGAGGGGGAAACCTCACTGTGGACAGCATTCTGTAGGCATGTTGACTTCTGAATGGTCAGCATCAGAGTTAGCATTGGCTGTTGAAGAAAATATTGATGAGCTAGAAACTGCAGAATTATCAAATCTTCACATAATACTTTGTCGGTTTAGTACTTTTCTGTACACTTGTCGGGAAGTGTTACAGAGTTCAGACTTGAGTCACTGCTGCCTCATGTAATTTAGCTGTTAACCACTAAAGGTTCTGGTTCTGGGCCTCCTGTGGCGTTAGATCATAAACAACATTAATCCTCTGTTAAGCAAATTAATCCATGTCATGGATTAAACGGTATTTTGAAAGAAAAGTACAAAGACTTGTTTCGCAATTTGGGAATCGAGCACTGAAGCAGGTGCCTTTCACGCAAAACGGAACATTAATTGCATGACAGCACATTAAATCAAGGGCAGCCCCCATGGAGCGAAGTAACTGGAGTTAAGTGGTTTACTGAAAGGCAAAAGAGCCAAGTTCAGAAATTTCTTTTGTTTGCAAGAGAGACATTTTATAAACCCCCTCTGCTTTTATCATTCCTTTGCAAATGTTCTGTACACATTTTAGTTCCTTTTTTTTTTACTTGTGTGAAACAGGATATTTAGTGAGAGAGAGAAAAAATGGTCGATACTTTATTTATCCTAATTTTTACAACGATATTAGGAACAAAAAAATGAAAGAAAAGAAGATGGCTTTTTCCAGAGGTGGAGCCATTACACTTTGTTCAAAGATTGTGAAGACAAACATTTATCTGTCTGTCTATCTATCTATCTATCTATCTATCTATCTATCCATTTATCTATTTATTTATTTATTTATTTAGTTAGTTAGTAGCATGCACTGGTGAATCATGCATAGCAAGACCAGGACTAAGTATTAATAAAGTAGATAAAGTCTACATGAAATCAAGATTTTACCCTAAGTGGTGGTGGTGAGGGGGATCAATTCTTGCATTTTTTAGTTTAGTTGTTAACCTCAGCTGCAAGCATTAGAGACAACCATATTCTACTTGTCGTAGTTACACACATACACAACAGTACAACAACAAAATTATTTGAATTAATATCCTATTGAATCATGATGCCTGTGAAGATTCACATCTCTATTGCGCAGCAGAATAATAAAAAAAAATGAAAATAATCAATCAATCAATCAATCAACCATGGATTGGATCACGGCACTTATAATCAGATCGAATTGTAAATTGCCTAAAGTTTCCCACCCCTAATCCTAAGGAATGTAGTTATTCTTGCAGCATAGTAGTTTGACGTAAGGCTGGAATACAATACAAAACCTTTAAAATCTGAACTTACTGACTTTGTAAATAGTCACAGAGGAAAAACTGGCCATCATACACTAAACGACTGAGGAACATCCGCTACCAGACTTTCACGAGTTCACACTTACATATAATGAACAGAGTAAAGGTTATGCGTATTTGGCGTGCTGTCCGGGGAGAGGGCTCCGAGCTCGGTAATTACTCTCGAGCCCGGGGTACTCCCCCTGTCTGGGGAGAGGGGTACGAGCTCGGGTCTAAGCCCGGACCCAGAGCGCTCCCCCAAAGATGCAATTAGTACGGGACAGCAGCCAGAGAGGAGCGTTGATAACCCCCCCAAAATTTGCAAAGCTTAAAATTGGTGGGGTGCTGGACGTCATTTGTAGTAGCGGCACTGCTGAGGCTTTAGAAGACAGAACTAGAGGTTTCTGCTGAAGCGGGCGCTGCTGCGGCATCTGAAAAGAAAACTCCTGTGGGAGTGGGAACTGCTACGGCATCTGAAAAGAGAAAATGGCTTCTGCGGAAGTAAGCACTGCTTAGTAAAATAAACTGCAGAGTAAAATACAGACAAAGGCTCCTGCGGGAGCGGGAACTGCTGCGGCAGTGGGGAAATATGGAAAAGCTCCTGCGGGAGCGGGCACTGCTGTGGCAGTATGTGAATTTAGGTAAGGCTCCTGCGGGAGCAGGAACTGCTGCGGCAGTGGGGAAATATGGAAAAGCTCCTGCGGGAGCGGGCACTGCTGTGGCAGTGGGGAAATACAGAAAAGGCTCCTGCGGAAGTGAACACTGCTGTGTAAAATACAGACAAAGGCTCCCACGGGAATGGGAATTGCTGCGGCAGTGGGGAAATGTGGAAGAGCTCCTGCGGGAGCGGGAACTGCTGCGGTTGTGTAGCACTGCTGCGGCAGTGTGGGAATTAGGTAAGGCTTCTGCGGGAGCGGGAACTGCTGCGGCAGTGTGGGAATTAGGTAAGGCTTCTGCCGGAGCTGCAGTGGCAGTGGGGAAATATGAAAAAAGCTCCTGTGGGAGCGGGAACTGCTGCAGCAGTGTGGGAATTAGGTAAAGCTTCTGCCGGAGCTGCAGTGGGGAAATATGGAAAAGCTCCTGCGGGAGCGGGCACTGCTGCGGCAGTGGGGAAATATAAAAAAGCTCCTGCGGGAGCGGGCACTGCTGCGTCAGTGTGGGAATTTAGATAAGGCTCCTGCGGGAGTGGGAACTGCTGTGTCAGGGGGGAAATATGGAAAAGCTCCTGTGGGATCGGGAACTGCTGCGGCAGTGTGGGAATTAGATAAGGCTCCTGAGGGAGCGGGAACTGCTGCGGCAGTGGGGAAATACAGAAAAGGCTCCTGCAGGAGCGGGCACTGATGTGGCAGTGGGGGAATTTAGGTAAGGCTCCTGCGGTAGTGGGAACTGCTGCGGCAGTGGGGAAACATGGAAGAGCTCCTGAGGGAGCGGGGACTGCTGCGGCAGTGTGGAAAATAGGGAAAAGCTCCTGCGGGGGCAGGAAATACGGACAGTGGGGAAATACGGAAAGGCTCCTGCGGGAGCAGGCACTGCTGAGGCAGTGTGGGAATTAGGAAAGGGCTGAGGATGGGTCTGCGCCACTAGCGGAGGCGTGCTCAAGCTAGCATCTGCTACGGGAGCTGGAAGCCACTGAACAGAAAAATGGTTATTAGTAGCATGAGGGAGTGGAAGAGATGTGGGCCTGTGTTACAAATGGAGGTAGCCTCACGTTTGCTTCAGCTGCTGTAGCTGTAGGCCATGGGAAGGGGGTGGGGTTGTGACGTCCTGAAGAGCCTGTGTACCCTGCACTGCTAGTGGAGGCAGCCTCACGCTAGCGTCTGCTACGGGAGCTGGGGGCCGCTGAAAGGAAAAAAGGGGGTTAGAAGTAACAGGACGGAAATACTGAGATGTGAGGGCCTGTGTTGCAAGCGGAAGCAGCTTCACGCTTGCTTCGGCTGTTGTAGCTGTAGGCTGTGAGAAAGTGGAAGGGTTAGTGACATTTAGCGGGACAAGCTGAAATTCCTGGGTAGCCTACGGTGTTGCCGACTGCAATTTGTTTCTAGATTTGGCCACATTAATAAGTTTCCGTTGAAAACGCATCTTTTCCTCTTGTTTTGGCCTTCCATCCACGCTAAAACAAGGAGTCCAGGAAAACAGAGCTTTAAAAACGCTTTCCAGAGCGGATAAATTTGAAAATGCTGTTTTCATGTTGTAGAAATGGAAGCTTTTGAAAACGATGAAGCATGTTTAGTCGTGTAACGCATTGTACCAATAAACATGTTTATACCAGTAACGTTAATTTTGCAGTTATGTGCTATTCACTTTCACACTGTTGCTAAAGATATTTACTTTGCACGCTCTTCATATAACAGTCCTAAAAAGATGACAGAACATTTACTCACGATTGCTGTCCTGCGGCAAAACACGAGTGCAGTTGCGTTTTAGATCAATTCTGTCAGTGAATGGTGAAATATTTCCGTAAATTAATTGATCCTGTCAGAAGAATTGTTTTATACATGCACAGTAAGGCTAATGTAACGCTTTCAGACATTTCAGTGTGGATGATAAACGGGAAAAAAGGCTTTTTTTTTTTGTTTTGTTTTTTTTAATTGCTTAAAAATGGCATTAACATTCGTTCATGTCATAACGTCGTTTAACAAACTTTAGCCACGAAAACCTGCTTTTAGCGACTTTAATTAATTTGCATAATTAGTTAATTAATTTGATTTAATTAATTTGCAACGCGGCCTGCGCCGCTAGCGGAGGCAGCCTCAAACTCGTCTGGTACGAGAGCTGGAGGCCCGGCTGCGTATGGCGCTGTGGCCGGAAGAGCCGCGGTGAAAGGCTGAGCCGCAGCGGGAGGCGAGTGAGGCTTTGCTGCAGCCCAGGCTCAATGAAGCCATGGTGCTCGGTGGCCGTTTCTGGCGGGGAAGGAGTGATCATGGGGCTGGCAAATTGCGGCGGATCTGAAAAAATCCCCAGTATAGGTCTCTTCATTGGACAGGAAATTGGGTCTGTGATAAGATGGCAAAGGGAGTGAACCGAATGCTGAAAGACTAGAGATAATGGAGGTAAGACTACTTTGATTATTTATAGAGGTTCTCTATTGTGCTGATTGGATAGATGGTGTAATTACTGATGATGGACTGGCCGTGTTAATTATCTGCGCGTGCTCCTCCCGAAATTTGTTAAGACATTTCGATCACAGCAAACTTATGCAGAAACATGTGCCTTTTTGTTCTAAAATGGGCTCAAAATATCAAACATGTTTGATTTCCTCCGACTGGATGGAATCATAGTCTGAAGCTAAAAAAATCTGAGTCTGTAACCATCATACACTTTGCAATTTTCAATTCATTTTAAACTTTAATTTTCTGTGAAGCTGCTTTGCAACGATTTGTATCATGAACAGTGCTATACAAATACGTGAATTGAATATTCCAGCCTAACTGTACAATGCTATTTAATTTTGAAGCCTAAAGGTCCTTGCACACTGGATCTGAAATTTTCGTATGCGTTTTTTCATTTTTTCGTATTCGTCATACTTTCCTATCAAAATGCTTGCTACAGATGTGAAAATGCAGAAAATCAAACCTGATCCGAATTTATGACGGACGAATGTTTCGGAGGCAGTGTATAAACGTGATTGACACAAAGTGAGGTTGTATTTATTTTTTAACATGCAAAAATTTCGGTTGAGAATTTCGGACTCAGTGTTTAATAGGGCTGGCTAAAAAATATAGATATCTCGATATTAATCGATTCTCATTTTTACGGAACGATATCGATTCTTAAATCCCAAGAATCGATTAGTCTAGCCTGTTTTCAGTTAATGGATGGAACATTGAAGCGCACCTCCCATCCAATATTTCGCAATAAGCATTGTGCTTTGGTACTTTTAATATGAAACAAAGTCTCAGATTTTAAATTCTGTCCATTGTATTGCAGTATTCAAAAAATAAATGACGTTTTGGCACTGTTGAATGTGGAGTGACAGATCGCTGTAGCGCCTCAGTTTAACAGACGCGGCAGCGCGAGTCGCACGTGAACTAATCATCTCCTCCACATTATTACCAGTTTCAGCACAAAATAAACATGACTAAACATCCAAAGGTAAGTTAAAAGAAAGAGTACAGCTTCACAATCCGTATCCCGTCTCATGTAATCGCTCAATCAGTGTTTCAGCCGTGCAAAGACATCAATATAACGGCTTGTAAACAATATGTCATATAACGTTAACGTCACATTTACCTCAGAAAAAAAATAATTTGCTGACCATAAACTCATTAGTCAGATAGAAAAATAAACCGTAGAGAGGGACATTTTGCTAAATATATGCACCATATAACATTTTCATTATAAATTTTTATGTTTTAATAAATCCATCAAGTTTTTATGACAGCCACCATAGTTTACATTTCAAAAAAACGAATTGAAGTAGAAATAGTATGTAATTGTAACTTTATTATTTTAAAACATCAAGTGTAATTTTAACAAATCAGTCAATTTTAACCTTCAATATTGTAATGTAGTACCAACTGACTCTCATGTATATTTTACAGCATTAGTTGAGATTTTGTTTTCCTTGAGAAAATTTTGCATGTACTTTACCTGATATATATCCAAAATAATCGAATCGGTAATCAAATCGAATCGCAAGCTTGTGAATGAGAATCGAATTGAATCGTGACATTTGTGTCAAAACCCAGCCCTAGTGTGCACTGTGCAATGACCTTTAGACAAAAACTGAGAGCGAGAAAAAAGTGAGAATTTGAATGTCAGCATTTTCAATTAAGGGCCGTACAAGGTCTGTGAACTGTGGATTGAGTACCAAGACACTAAAGCATAATGAGATGACCTAATGTCATCATCTAAAATAACCTTTTCAATGGCAACGCACCAAGAAGTCATTTGTTTTCGATGCGAGTTGAACAAAAGGTCAGATACTTGATATCTAGTGTGAATGCACCTTAACAGCTACATGTACTAATCCAGTGCAACAGAAATAAAGCAATCAACACTATAAGATGTTGAAGACCTGCCTCCCCATCTCATGATATGCAGATTTGTAGTTTAAATCCAATGACTCTATAAATACACATAACTTTGCCCCATGGCTTGGAAAGAAGGATGAATCTGGGCTTAAGAATATTAACGCCAACAAGGAAAATGGGTGTAGTGTTTGACCAGGTTAACCTCTCTGCCCACATCTCAACAACTTACTGGACATGCTTTAAAATGTTTAAAACAAGATAGCTTTTTGTCTGAATATGATGCTGGTTCAAGCATTCCAATGTTCAGCATCTACACTCACTGTTCAACAGTAGTACACAGAAAGGAATGTCTGATAAGTGAACAAATGTGAAAATGTAGCAAGAAAACCTCTTTAGCCAATTCTATTGACAGTTTTATCTTTTAAACATGGTACTACTTTGTTTAGCAGGTCGCCGTGATGTTGCCAAGTAAGACGTGTTCCTGGATCAACATCTTTTGTTGATCCTGGATCAACATAACTGTCCAAAAATATAGACTTAACCCAATCCCTACCCCTAAACCTAACCCTACCCATAATTTATTCCTAAAAACAGTGTGAAATGATAGCTGATTAACAAAAGTGTAGAAGCACCTAATCCTGATTGTAAGCCTAAAACAGACATTTCCTGAAAATTGTCCCTTAATTCTGATTGGTTGATAGGAATGTTGTTCCAGGATCAACAAGGATGTTGATCCAGGAACATGTTGTACTTGGTGAAATCATGGTCACCGTGTTTAGCATCACACTTGCCAATGCATTGTGACATTCCAACCACTAGATGTCAGTATATCATAAGAAATGTCCCTACAGCATAATGATATGGTTTCTTTTCATTAGCGTGCCTCTGATGGTTTGAACTCACATTAAATTTAAAATTCAAATCAGTCTGAATTCATTGAACATCTTACCAGCTCAGCTGAACTGGTGGATCATGTAGATTTAATAAGGGCTCATTTCCTTATACCCAATTCTGTTTTTTATTGAGCAAAGAGGTAACAGTGTCCTAAGGAGGACATTTTCATCCAAAAAAAAAAAAAAAATCAGGATTTGACCATGGCGACCGGTGGCTGTCTGAAAATCCACTCCTAAAGTGATATTAATTTTATCTTTATTGATTCACTACCCCGTTCTCATGCGGCCACGCTAAAATCTCTCCAGCTCAGTGCAACAATTCAACAGCCTGCGGTTGATTGTTCAACACCTTGGCAAGAGTTGAGGTCAGGGAAGACGGTTGAGGAGGGAGGAAAAGACCCAAGTGAGAGAAAGGGGACATGGGAAGTGGAAACAAGCAAAGTCTGAGGAGCATTAATGAGCACATGCTCTTCAAAGCTATCTGCTCCTTTGAGACCTTCCTTAGGCCTGCTCCCTCTGGCATGTAAGTGTGTGTACAGATACACACACACAGTAAGAATGTCTTTAATAAGTGAGCCATTGATCCAACTCCCACCACCAGGCAATTAAGAGTCCAAACTCTCTAATAAGCTCCAATTGGCTGGCCGGCAATTACTGTGGCAATGGCTGGAAGAGTGAGCATGAGGCAGCAAGACTGATTGGTTTCACTGGCCCTAATGCGATTGCGGTTCGTACCTTGCCGACCGCTCCACGGGTGAGCCGCGTTTGAGCAGTAATGGGCGCCCGGCTACAGATATATCTCTGCGAGGCCTGATTGCACCCTGCTGTCAATAAGCAGTTGCACCTTTAATGGGGACGAAGATTGTGTGTGTGTGTATGTGTGTGTGTGTGTGTGTGTGTGTGTGTATTTGTACTTAAGGGTCAAGACAGTGTCATGGAATGCTCCTATTACACCAGGGGCATATGGATTCTCAGTAATGAGACAAAGGTAAGGTTTGGTGCTTTATGACAGTATAGAAACATTTAAGACCTGGACAGGTCTCCTGCAGGAGCTGGAAAACTTGAGGTAAGGACATTCTTTTCTTCCAAAATGTTTATCTGGACATGCTGTGTCCATAACACTATAAAATTGGCTGACTTCCTGGTGTTATGCAGGACTTTTACAATGCCACTGTCAAAAAAAAAGTAAAGACATTTTCCCTTTTGGAGTACAACAGTAATTCACTGGGGTAGCACCTGTTGTAATGGGCACCTTTGTACCTTATCTTCCCCTAAAAGGTGCATATTAGTACCTTAGAGTAATAATATGTACCCTTAAAATACTATGAACCTTTTGGGGGTAAATAAAGTATAAAATCCCTTTGATGATTCTGTGTATCCCAGTGAAAAGCTGTCGTCCCCCCTGAAGGGACAATTTATGCATATTTTTTTCTGTGATGTTACGAAACCAAAAAAATAAAATAAAATAAAATCAGACTATTTAAAGACGACAGGAACTCAAAATTGTCCCTATTTACTTTCTTTATACATGTCCCTGGCTTATTGTGAACAAATGATCAGTGCATGTTTCATGCATCACATTACATAAGTTGTCAACACTCTTTCATGTTGACTTCAAAGTCTCAAAGAACCTAATACTATTCTGCATCTTTCCCAGAATAATTCCTGTTCTTATTTTGCCATAAACACACTTTATTGATGCAAATTTTCATCTGTGGCTCTACTGTACCATCTTGCTCTCGTGAGATCATAATGTTCTTGTACTGGAGGCATACTGAGACAGTCTGTACTGTGAAAGTTCCCAGACGCCTAGCAACAGCTACCAGTGCTCCCTTAGTCAGCTGCTTATAGTTATATCGACATAGCAACACGTAGATCCTTTGAACAATCTTGTTAACCCTGTTGCAGTGCCTTTATCGGTAAAGCAGCAGTTGACATCACTTGCGGTGAGGTGGTTTTTGTAACACGAGTAAAGGATAACTGGTCTTTGTCGCTCATATCATTCTAAATATCAAGAGGTCAAGTTTTACCTGGTTAGTTTCTGCACTTACTGCAGTTCTTGCTGGTGGATTTGCAAGGCTCTTACAAGCATGAAATGCATTTATATTTTCCCGTCTGCTGCTTTTGACATCACACCTTATGTACCGTCAGGATAGTTGCTAACGAAGGGCTTGGGATCGTACATGTTCCTGAGCTGCCTTCAGGCAATTCATTGTAAGAATGTCATTTTCTTGCGGCTCCAGAGTGATTAGTCACATGACAGATATATCAGGAACGGAGTGACGATTAGCAAAGATGGCAGCAGCTGGGTCACGTATACTACCGGAGCGGCATGTGGCATGAGCAACTGCCACTGAGTGTGTGGGAATGCTAATGGATTTGGAGGTAAAGCCAAGAAGGTCCAATCCAAATTCAAGGATACTTCTCATAAGCTATGTTTCCATCCAAAGATTCAAATTTAACTTATGCGCAAAACTGGAATATTGCATAAAACATTTGCGAATAAAGCACCGTTTCCGTCCAACATGTCAAAGAGAACAAAATCGTCATTTCCTGATAAGCTGGAACTATATATCACTAAGAAAAGTATAGGAGAAGCCACTTAATATAATAATTTTCAGATATATTAAATTACTTGCGCCTCAGAGCAAGCAGACGAAACACAATAAATGCTGTCGTTGCTTTTGGGCGTGGATTTCTGCTGTTTGGGAATGCAGTTGTGTAAGCCAATCCAATTATACCGAAATACTTTGATGACAGACTTTGCTCAGGCATTTCAGAACAACCAAAACAAAATTTCAAATGCAACGAGATCGGTCCGCTGGTTAGTCAAGCTATCCCATCCCATCGTGCAAAGTCACATGACTTTTTTTGATGCGCAAGGTGGAATTTATTTGGTAAATGTGTTTCCATCGTAGTTTATGCAAATTTTTTTCTTATTGGATGAAGAGTTTATCCTACTCAATTGTGCACATACGTTTTTTATGCACATCTTGGTGTTTCCATCCAGCGTTTTTTTTATGCGATATTCCAAAATGTGCATAAAAATAGGTTGATGGAAACATAGCTATTGTAGAACGTAAGATCGTCTATGATCCATTGGGTCTTCAACCTTTTACTTTATATCATTTTTGATACTTAGGTTTACCAATGTTCCCTTGCCTTTTAGAGAAAAGTTGCACTCAGGATCAGAGTTGGTGTGCAGATGTTCTTGTATCATCTCCAGGCCTGTCTTCAAAGACATTGTTGACTATATACACTGTACATGTTCATCATTAGACCATATACCAACACGTTCTCACTCCCAACTCGTCACATATAGATGCTTGGTCAGGACCATTTGGCGTCACTTTTTGGCACACAGGGTACCCCTATATTTTTCGACGTGCAGGGTCCTCCATTGCTTTAAATAAGAAACACTTCCCGTCAATATGCCGACACGAAAGGTACTGGGAATTTTATCGTCATTATTAAATTATATATTGGACAATAATATTGCCATTATTGCATATGTTGGGGTGTGATTTTTCAATGTAAACAGTCACAACAGTTGTATTAATATTACACTATTTACACATTTGAGCACGTAACCCAACCCCTGCCCTTAAACCTACCATTTGTCAATAAAACACAAGATATAACAGGCAGATACAACTACTGTAATAATTTATTCAAAAAGTATTAATATTCCAAGTCTTCCGAGGCAAAACGATTGATTTGTGAGAGAAATAGATGCGATTGCCGTCTCCGTCTACCGTAAAGCTCAGATCCTGTATGCAGTCTGTGCACAAATTAAAAAAATGCCGCCAGAAAAAGCCTTACGTCTACCTTGGTAGTGAAATGCTATTGGCTCTTGTATGTCTCGTGACCGACTGCGTCATGCTACGGGACGGGAGTATCTTTTTGAATGAGATGTGAGCATGTTAATGGAGCGGGATAATTTTCACCGATTAAAACCTTATGTTTTACTCTCTTCTTCACATAAAGACATCGTATGGTTTCAGAAGACTTGGAATGCATTACGACTTGTTTGTAATGCTTTTATACTGCTTGTTTATGGTCAGTTTTTGCAATAAATAGCCTACCTGTGACTCCACTTATGTTTGCCTGTTACGTGTTTTATATTGTTCAGAAGTGGGTAGGTTTAGGGTAGGGATGGGGTTAGGTGCTCCAATGAAAGCATAAATTTATATAAAATTTTCAATTTTTTACAAATGCATGCAAACCATTAAATTAAGACAAACAACTGAAAACAACGGAGGACCCTGCACATCGAAAAATGATGCTAAAGGGGTACCTTGGGTGTCAAAAAGCAACGCTAATGGGTCCTGACCAAGCGTCAATATGAGACAAGTTGAAAGTGAGAACGTGTTGCATATACGCACATGTCCCAATGCTGATATAAATTCAGAGTACTACGATGTGTCTTAACCAAGAGCACTGGTGACATGGAAACATCATAAAGCCATCCCATTCCTACTTTGTTGATTTACTTAAAGGAGTCACTAATTCCTGTCCTACAAGTCTACAAAATGGCCCACGCTGAGGCTTAAATCACCAAATTACAAAAGGAGAATAAGACTTCACCCTCAGCTGCTAATCCGAGAGCCGTGTTAATGTTTCTATTGTAATGTTGAAGGTTACCAGCAGGTTAGAAACAATTTTGTCTCGAGAGATGGCCTATACAGCTTGGAAATTAAAAAACATCATGAAGAAATCTGCTATACTCGACTCATTCAGTCACATCCTCTTGATGTTGTCTATAAATCTTTCACTTCCATTCATAACGGTATATTCTTTATGGATCTTGAAAGTGTTTGTTAAAAACATAAATTTCTGGGATTCCATCACTTCAGGTCAGGCGGTTAAAAATGCTTCTTAGAGTACTTCTATTAACCTTCTGCAACTTCAAACGTACTGATCGATTTTCATTCCACCACTTTACACAAAACTTGTGTACATAAATGAACATTCCTTTCCTTCTATCCTTTTCTTCCAATAACCTTTATAACTCCTGTCCCTGTATCTCGTTATATCTTTAGCTTTCTTTTATCACCACACAACCAGGGCTAGTGGTGGGACTATATGGGACTATATCACCATAGGTGCCATGAACTTATCACAGGGACAATATGGTCAACGATTGATTTGTGTGAGGAATAGACGTGATCGCCGTCGCCGCCCGCCGTAAAGTTCATCCTGTGTGCTGCAGTTTGTGCGTAAATTCAAAACATGCTGCCAGAAGAAGCCTTACGTCAGCCTTGGTTGTGAAATGCTATTGGCTCTTGTATGTCTCGTGACCGACTGCGTCATGCTACGGGACGGGAGTATCTTTTTGAATGAGATGTGAGCATGTTAATGGAGCGGGATAATTTTCACCGATTAAAACCTTATGTTTTACTCTCTTCTTCACATAAAGACATCGTATGGTTTCAGAAGACTTGGAATGCATTACGACTTGTTTGTAATGCTTTTATACTGCTTGTTTATGGTCAGTTTTTGCAATAAATAGCCTACCTGTGACTCCACTTATGTTTGCCTGTTACGTGTTTTATATTGTTCAGAAGTGGGTAGGTTTAGGGTAGGGATGGGGTTAGGTGCTCCAATGAAAGCATAAATTTATATAAAATTTTCAATTTTTTACAAATGCATGCAAACCATTAAATTAAGACAAACAACTGAAAACAACGGAGGACCCTGCACATCGAAAAATGATGCTAAAGGGGTACCTTGGGTGTCAAAAAGCAACGCTAATGGGTCCTGACCAAGCGTCAATATGAGACAAGTTGAAAGTGAGAACGTGTTGCATATACGCACATGTCCCAATGCTGATATAAATTCAGAGTACTACGATGTGTCTTAACCAAGAGCACTGGTGACATGGAAACATCATAAAGCCATCCCATTCCTACTTTGTTGATTTACTTAAAGGAGTCACTAATTCCTGTCCTACAAGTCTACAAAATGGCCCACGCTGAGGCTTAAATCACCAAATTACAAAAGGAGAATAAGACTTCACCCTCAGCTGCTAATCCGAGAGCCGTGTTAATGTTTCTATTGTAATGTTGAAGGTTACCAGCAGGTTAGAAACTATTTTGTCTCGAGAGATGGCCTATACAGCTTGGAAATTAAAAAACATCATGAAGAAATCTGCTATACTCGACTCATTCAGTCACATCCTCTTGATGTTGTCTATAAATCTTTCACTTCCATTCATAACGGTATATTCTTTATGGATCTTGAAAGTGTTTGTTAAAAACATAAATTTCTGGGATTCCATCACTTCAGGTCAGGCGGTTAAAAATGCTTCTTAGAGTACTTCTATTAACCTTCTGCAACTTCAAACGTACTGATCGATTTTCATTCCACCACTTTACACAAAACTTGTGTACATAAATGAACATTCCTTTCCTTCTATCCTTTTCTTCCAATAACCTTTATAACTCCTGTCCCTGTATCTCGTTATATCTTTAGCTTTCTTTTATCACCACACAACCAGGGCTAGTGGGCTTTCACCCTATATCACCATAGGTGCCATGAACTTATCACAGGGACAATATGGTCCTGTCTCAAATGCTGCCCTCAGCCCTTCCAGCCATTTTCCCCATCACATATCTTTAGCTTTCTTTTATCACCACACAACCAGGGCTAGTGGTGGGACTATATGGGACTATATCACCATAGGTGCCATGAACTTATCACAGGGACAATATGGTCCTGTCTCAAATGCTGCCCTCAGCCCTTCCAGCCATTTTCCCCATCACATAGACCGTTGGATTTAGTCTACTGCACAAGTGTGAAATGGTGCATCAGAACGACAATAAATACATTATTCTGAACGATATAATGACAAATGAGACATCCTAGGGTTTAGTGGACTTTATCGATGCAGGCAAGCAGAGAGGTTGCAAATAATGGTTGTGATGCAAACTAAAGCCTTTGATATGTTTTGGAGCAAATTCCTGTTTTAACAGGAAAGACACTGCACCACCTCACACAGCCCCTGTTCAAGAATGTATGGTTTGTTTTGTCTTTACTTATATATTCTTTTTCAGTCTTGTCCATGCACATCTGTTGTTTATTCTATTGCAGTTGCAGTTGTGGAAGCTAGGATCAGCATTTTAGGTGCTCTACTGGTATGGCTATATGTAGATGTTAATGGATATGACAGATTACATGGAAAAGGCACTGCTTCCTGGTGTCCCCTGAAAGTTCAACATTCATGTCCACATTAGAGTTCTCATTGCAGCTCAGTATGGATCAGCTAGCACACACACACAAAGCAAGCAGTAGTGGAAATGTTCTCTCAAATAAGTCTGCTTATAGCTCTTAGTCTCTCAGAAATAAGTATCTAGTCTTTCTGCGGGGAAATCTTTCGAGCTGTGACCTCATAATGTTGGATGATCCCCCTTCTGCCATGAGAGAAACAGAAAGAGAGAGAGAGAGTCAACCACCAGACGGACACTTAGCAGAGGATAACAGTGAGTCAAGAAAATACTAGCACTGCAAGCACTTTCTCGTTTTGAAAGGCCAAAGTCTGATATTCTCACATTCTAGGCTAGACATGTGAACACACACACACACACACACACACGCACAGGTTTCCATTACATTCCATAGACATAATGGTTTTTATACTGTACAAACTGTATTTTCTATCCCCATTACCCTAGCCCTAACCTAAGCTTGTTTCCTCATGGGGATCAAAATATGTCCCCACAAGGACAAGAATTTCGGATATTGCAATCTGTGTGGGGACATTTTGTCCCCATAACATAGGGTATTTACCAGGACCACACACACACACACACACGTTGTGTTTTAATGTTTTATGGGGACATTCCATAGGCATAATGATTTTTATACTGTACAAACTGTATTTTCTATTGCCCTACACCTAAACCTACACCTCACAGGAAACTTTCTGCATTTTTAGATTTTCAAAAAACTTAATTCTGTATGATTTATAAGCTTGTTTCCTCATGGGGACCTTAAAAATGTCCCCACAAGGTCCAAATTGACTGGTATTACTATCCTTGTGGGGACATTTGGTCCCCATAATGTGATAAGTACCAGGTACACACACACACACACATGTTTGTGCGTGTGTGTGTGTCTCTGAATATGAAAACAACATTATACCCCTTCACAATACACAAAGTGCATTCATCTGTACGGTTATGAAGTCACTGAGCCCTCTCAAAAGCCCAGTGGCCTGTGGGTGAGTCCGTGTGTGCATGCATGTGTTAAACAACAGTGACAATCCAACTCCAAGAGGCATGTTATGCGACTGGACTTTCCCAAGCATTTAGCACTCCGTGTCTGTCTACTTCCATCTGCTCAGCTGACATCCTACAAATACTTCCTCCTCCCCAGTAGGGCATGTATAGGCCAGTATCCCACTCCAGAATTAATTCAGGATAGCCAGGCCACGTAGAGCACAGAGGCCAGCCGCTAAACACTGACCCTGCTCTCCCGTGACTGACAGGTCGACACATTGTGCTGCATAGCTTAGAGCTCAGTTTAATAGACGCTTTGATTGTGTGGGTGAGGGTTTTGTTCATTATTTCTATTGCGGAGCGTGCTTATGTTGTCCCATGGAGACAACATAAGCATTATTTTTTGACAATATATTTTAGACAGTAATGTATTCAGGCTAAATAGGGTCTAAGTAATTTCATTAAAGACTTGCAGGGTTAAGGCTAGATGGCATACAGCAAAAACTACTGGGCATGCGCACATCAATATAGCATAATTTTTCTCACACTGTAAAACAATAATTACTATTTATGCATTAATTAATAGTTAGAAAATTCTATTTATTGTTAGCTTCCGGTTTTTGCTGTATCCCTTCTAGCCACAACCGACTTGCAGCAGTTGTCAACAAATATGATTGCCAAAATCAACAGGTGCAAAAACATGGATCAGGTGTTGTTTTTATTATTTCAAAATTCACTGGTTGGTGTTAAGAAGGCCCTGTGAAAATAGGCCACTATAGTCACATAAAATACCTCTAAAACATTCAGACTAATTACAATAGTGCGTTTAAAAATGTATGCAAAATATTATGTCAAAAGCAATTACCGAATAAACCATTTAGTTTCTTACCAATATTTGGGCACTTTATTATTTATACATTTTTATATTTACAATTTCAATAATATGTTTATGTACACATACATACATACATATTATTTATTTATTTGTGTCTGTCTGTCTGTATTGGCAACTGGGGGCATGAACAATGTCACTATTAAAACAATCAATCAATCAATCAATAGTATTCATTCATTTTCCTTTTTGCAAGATATAATTCATTTTCTTTTGGTATGAAATATGAGTCAGACATGTTTTTGCAGGCAGTTTATAATTTGATAGTATTTGTTTTGAAATCGGTGTCAGCAGTTAGATGTGTTAGAAAAAGATGTAGTGCTGGTGGTTTAGAGATTAATTTGGAATTTATTAATCTATATTAGATAGATAGATAGATGCTCTTGAAGAAGTACTGTAGCACCTTGTCATTTATTTAAAGGGGTCCTATTATGCTTTTTCACTTTTTTAATTTTAGTCAGTGTAGTGTGTATGTTTGGGCATAAACGAGATCTAGAAAGTTACAAATCTCAAAGTCCACTCCAAAGGGGGAGATATTTTGTTTTTTAAAAATCCCTTTTCAAGAACTACAGCGAACGGCTCGTTTGGACTACAGCGCTTGTTTTCCGGGCTTTGTGATATCACAAAGCGGCTCATTAGAATATCATTACAAATAATTCCCGCCTACAGAAATTTGAATGGTTGGGGGGTGGGGAGGGTCGAGGTTGTGGTTAGAACGCTTGCTTGAGTGAGTGCATCAGACGAGACGACGAAGAAGAAATTTATTGTTAGCTTCCGGTTTTTGCTGTATCCCTTCTAGCCACAACCGACTTGCAGCAGTTGTCAACAAATATGATTGCCAAAATCAACAGGTGCAAAAACATGGATCAGGTGTTGTTTTTATTATTTCAAAATTCACTGGTTGGTGTTAAGAAGGCCCTGTGAAAATAGGCCACTATAGTCACATAAAATACCTCTAAAACATTCAGACTAATTACAATAGTGCGTTTAAAAATGTATGCAAAATATTATGTCAAAAGCAATTACCGAATAAACCATTTAGTTTCTTACCAATATTTGGGCACTTTATTATTTATACATTTTTATATTTACAATTTCAATAATATGTTTATGTACACATACATACATACATATTATTTATTTATTTGTGTCTGTCTGTCTGTATTGGCAACTGGGGGCATGAACAATGTCACTATTAAAACAATCAATCAATCAATCAATAGTATTCATTCATTTTCCTTTTTGCAAGATATAATTCATTTTCTTTTGGTATGAAATATGAGTCAGACATGTTTTTGCAGGCAGTTTATAATTTGATAGTATTTGTTTTGAAATCGGTGTCAGCAGTTAGATGTGTTAGAAAAAGATGTAGTGCTGGTGGTTTAGAGATTAATTTGGAATTTATTAATCTATATTAGATAGATAGATAGATGCTCTTGAAGAAGTACTGTAGCACCTTGTCATTTATTTAAAGGGGTCCTATTATGCTTTTTCACTTTTTTAATTTTAGTCAGTGTGTAGTGTGTATGTTTGGGCATAAACGAGATCTAGAAAGTTACAAATCTCAAAGTCCACTCCAAAGGGGGAGATATTTTGTTTTTTAAAAATCCCTTTTCAAGAACTACAGCGAACGGCTCGTTAGGACTACAGCGCTTGTTTTCCGGGCTTTGTGATATCACAAAGCGGCTCATTAGAATATCATTACAAATAATTCCCGCCTACAGAAATTTGAATGGTTGGGGGGTGGGGAGGGTCGAGGTTGTGGTTAGAACGCTTGCTTGAGTGAGTGCATCAGACGAGACGACGAAGAAGAAGTGCTGCTGCAGAGTTAGTGCATCAGAGAAAACTGAAACACCGTCTAAGCTGTTCGCCAATCACAACGCACTGGGACAGCTAACCAATCACAACACATTTTGTTTTTCAGAAGGTGGACCTTCATCAAAGCTAATTGATCATCAAAGCAACTAATCGAGCCGTTTGTGCCAGCCTGGGGAGAAAGGTATTTTAATAAAGTAAATTATGTGAAAAATAATGCGTTTTTCTAACCACCAAGCATGAGAGCATGTTCTAGTACACCCCCAAAACAAAATCAAGACTTTGTAAAAGAACATAATAGGACCCCTTTAAACCACTACCACTTAAAAAATGTTAAAGCAATAAGCAAAGAAAGAAAACAAACAAACAAATAAATAAACAAATAAACAAACAAATACATAAATAAAAAACCCATTTAAAAATGCAGTTGTTGAACAACTAGTGGACCATTCTTACCCACCTCTATATGATCTATCTAAGTGTCTTCAATTCTAAAAATAAATTCACCTTTATACAAGTCTCACAATGCAGCAATTTGATTGATTATAACCCAGGATCACAGGGACATGTACCTATTAATCAGCTTTGACTAACCCTCTTAAATAAAAGACCTCTTTATTGTTATGAAGTTAGCATATATTTTTAGCTCTCATATTTGATTCGATGCACAAGTTTTTAGCCATTGTGGGCGACATAATCAAAATGCCA
Source organism: Sinocyclocheilus anshuiensis (assembly GCF_001515605.1). Taxonomy (NCBI): domain Eukaryota; kingdom Metazoa; phylum Chordata; class Actinopteri; order Cypriniformes; family Cyprinidae; genus Sinocyclocheilus; species Sinocyclocheilus anshuiensis. The sequence goes on from NW_015552643.1 coordinate 634,033, forward strand.
TCATCGAAAAAGTTTCCGGCTAACAAAATTTGCACATTTAATAAGCAAATTATTTTAATGAAAAACCCTCATGCCAAACCAATTAGTAATGAATTATAATCTTATGATAAACGATCCTCTGTTGACAGCCGGGGGGAATTGTGCAATCAAACATTAATTATTCATTTGATAATTAAGTTCATAGGTGTTTGGAGTGGAGGATTGGATGAGCAGAGAGAGCGCGCCAGCGGTGGCAGACCTCTTTCAGCGTTGACCTGTTTTGTTCACAGCACTGCCTGCTGGGATATGTCCCGCTGGCTATTTATGGGCAGTTGGTTTCTGCGCTGACATGTTTAACATTGCTGAGCATTTCTGGGATTTTAAAGTGAGGTCTTTTGCCATATTCTCTTTTGTGCATTATTCAGATGTCGATGTATATATTTGCTTGTAACTAGCTGACAACTGTTCTGTACGCACAGTTATAAACTGAATTTTATTTATTTATTTAAAATCAAAAGTTGCTTTTTTAGAGTTTTTGAGAAACTTGGGACTTCTCAATACTTCAATCAGAATACACATTTTTTGCATCAAGTATGAACTATTTCTTACATACTATACAGCAGAGCCACAAAATATAATTTAAATTATAGTACCTTATATTACAATTTTGTAAGGAATATTTGACGGCCCGCTGAATTATTAGAAAAATAGTGCACATTCAAACCAGTTCACTGGGTGAAAAAAAGGTGTAGAAACAAGGAAAGAAAGTGTGATTTCCATCAATAATAAAACTAAAATAAATATAAAATGTGAAAAACAAAAATAAAATGTGGAAATAGTTTGTCATTTTAATCTATTGTTTATTATATTTATTGGCTGGGTCATTGTCTTTGGTCATTGGACCTTTAAAATAACTGAAATCATTTGGCGAAGTGATATGGAACTGTAATGTGGTCAAGACCTTCCTGGAACTACTTTAGCTGTGCATTTCCTGAAAAACGTAAGATCTTTTTCTCAGGAGAAGCAGGATGTGTTATTCATTTACATATTTTCACCAATTGATAACATATTAATTAACATATAAAGTGTGCTTTATATATAATATATAAAGCACAAATAGATTTTGCTGCTCAATTGTTGATTCATTACCTTTTTTTTTTTTTTTTTGTATAAGAGTATATAGGATATTGAAAGAAAAATCAATATCCTTTTATACTTATTTTCACATTTTCAACAATTGCATGTTAAACAGCAATCTTACAGCATGATTAAACCCTTTTTGCCATGATTCTTTGCAATCCATACTCAAAGCATGGCTCATAGTGAAGCAGCCAGACAGAAACTCATCCCCTATTAAAAATAAGAGAGCTATAAATAAAATCAGCATGTCCCAGAACTGTCAGAGAGGGGTGAAAGGGCAGAACATCCAACAAACATATCACGCTACACTATTGATCCTGTGCTGATCACTCTCACACACACACACACACACACACAGAGACAGAGAGAGAGAGAGAGTTATACTGTAGGCAATATCATACTGTAGGCTTATACTCACCATGAGTCTACATTGTTGTGGATGATTGCTAGGGTGTTGCTATATGTTTACTAAGGGTTAAAGGTTTTGCTAGCATGATTAACCACCAATCAGCAATGTGACAATTTTATTGTTATTTTCAGCTCAGGTGCTTTGCTGAAGTACAATATGGCTGCAGAAGTATCCATGAGCTGCCATGAATAAAACGGCAGATTTCACATTGCTTTCTTCTGAATAGCACAGATTTAACCAAACAACTGCCGTTGATGGTTGGGAATGCTAACATATCCCAGAGTATTGTAGATTTTCTTGATCCAGAGTGTCTTTTAGCACATGCTAGATGGTTGCTTATTCACCCCATATAAAAAGAATATCCCCAAATCTGTGATATTCTGGTTCGATATGCCTAATACCAAAATGTGATCAATAGTGAAAGTATTGCTAAATGTTAGCTTAACCAACTACCCTTAAGTTCTGTGTGTGAGACCTGTGTGTGTGTGTGTGTGTGTGTGTGTGTGTGTGTGTGTGTGTGTTTCTG
>NW_015552643.1:636159-646756 GCF_001515605.1 Sinocyclocheilus anshuiensis
CCCCACACCCACACACGCTTGTTTCTGCGAATTGTGAGGACTTTCCATAGACTTCTGTTACTTTTATACTGACCAAACAATATTTTCTATCCCCTATCCCAACCCTAACCCATAAACCTACCCCTTACAGAAAAAAACCTACCCCTTACTGTTTGCATTCTTACACTTTCAGATAGTGGGGACCGCAGACCCCACAATGTCAAAAATGTCAGGTTTTACTTTCCTTGTGGGGTCCCCATTTGGTCCCCACAATGTAGCATAAACAAGCACACACACACACGTTTACTTAGCTATCTAAATGGGGACATTCCATTGGCGTAATGGTTTTTATTTATTCAATTCATGTCTAAGGGATGAAAACCATTATTGTGTTACCTGATGGAGTGCCATATGATGTTTACAATGCAACTATACTATAATATTTAAATTGAATGTCAGTGTGTGCCTATAGTGTCACCAAACAAATTGCAAAAATATTGACAATTATAAAACAGGTTCCTAATTGTAACATCTGTCTATTATTTATTTTCCATTATTATTATTATTATTATTATTATTATTATTATTATTATATTTTAATGAAGATAAAATAATTGTATTTAAATAATAATAATAATAATAATAATAATAATTATTATTATTATTATTATTATTATTATATTTTAATGAAGATAAAATAATTGTATTTAAATAATAATAATAATAATAATAATAATAATTATTATTATTATTATTATTATTATTATATTTTAATGAAGATAAAATAATTGTATTTAAATAATAATAATAATAATAATAATAATAATTATTATTATTATTATTATTATTATTATATTTTAATGAAGATAAAATAATTGTATTTAAATAATAATAATAATAATAATAATAATAATTATTATTATTATTATTATTATTATTATATTTTAATGAAGATAAAATAATTGTATTTAAATAATAATAATAATAATAATAATAATAATTATTATTATTATTATTATTATTATTATATTTTAATGAAGATAAAATAATTGTATTTAAATAATAATAATAATAATAATAATAATAATTATTATTATTATTATTATTATTATTATATTTTAATGAAGATAAAATAATTGTATTTAAATAAATAATTTATTATTATTATTATTATTTATATTTTTAAGGAAAATAAAATGTATTTTATTTAAATAAAGAAATGAATCATATTTATTATTATTATTATTAACACTAATCTTCCTGATAAAGGAAACTAAAAGAAAAAAACATAAATATAATATTAGAAATAAAGAAAAAAGAATAAATGAAACAATGACCAATTATTTTGTATTATACGTAAGTGTTTAAAAAGAAAAATAATAAAATAAGTAAATTACAAAATGCTTCAGTTAATGTAACCTTTTATGTAAGTGGTAACTTAGATTTTGTGACAGTAGGTGCAATTGTATCTTTATCCAGTCTAAATAAATAATAACCATAATAACAAGGTACTGTCGAGATGCAATGCTATGTTAATGCCGGGAGGATAAACTGACACTTGGCCGATATATTTTGCTATATACCAAAACTAATGCAAGAGGTTTTTTTTTTTTTTTTTTAGGAGACATTATTATGCACACATTTTTTTAAATTTTCACTTTGTTATTAACAAAACAGAGCAAAAAGTGGATGGCAGCTTGGCTACTGTCTCCCTCCTGATTTTTTTATTTTTTTAAGACTGTTGCTTTTTACCACCAAGATGCAGTTTTTGAGCACAAGTTATTCCATAACGGATGCAAACAATAACTGTCCCTGAAGAAATGAGACATAAACAAAGAAATTATCATCCATATTACAACGTTATTGCTTCGTTGGACTAAAAGTGCTCTATGGGATGTTGTTCAGTGGACCCTTACCTTTCTAACTAAACGTCTCAGGTTACGTATGTAATCATGGTTCCCTGAGTAGGGAACGAGACACTGCGTCCTCTAGGGGTCGCTATGGGGAACGCCTCGTCGTGACCCGTGTCTGAAGCATACATTGAAAAAACACTGTAGCGTCTGCGTAAAATCATAGATGGTCTTTGGGCTTTATGGCTTAAGAGACCCCTTTTAGCCTTTGACATTTGCATATAAATTACAGTCCTGGCCACAGATTATACATTTATATGGGTGCTAAATTGCCAAATAGTTCCCCCCCCACTATCAAGGAGATACTAAGCAGTCTATCACTATCATCTCCCCATCTGGCTTCAAACAGCTTCCAAAGAGAAGTAAATGACCCCCGGTGCCAGGTACCAATGGGCCTGGCTGACCAGCAAACTACAATATGCTCACATAACACACACACACATAAAGACCTTTTCTTTATTTAGACAATAATTAATCAGTTACAAATGTATCTGGTATATGCGTTGGTATCAATATTATCTGCTCTGTATTCCTCAAACAATGATGTACAGTATGTGATTGTGAAATGCATCATACGATTTGTACTATATTTTGGGTTAAAACTGCAGCAATTCCAGACCGGCCATAAAACATGCAAATGGGCCATAAAAGTAAACAAAGGAAACTTCTCCCGCTCAAAAATTCACGCCTGGTATTGGCCAGTCCACCCAGAATAGAAACACTCAAAAGGCATTAGCCCAAAATAATCTTTGCTCAGAAACCCTCTTCGTTTGAGACAACGTACATTTTAATATTATCAAAATCGCCTGTTGGAACGACGAAATCGTCCTGCATTGCGATAAAGATTGATTTGCAACGCGAACTCACTCTTTTAATTGGATGGTTCAAAGCCACCTCCAGTACTGTATTTTAACAGCCTTCAGGTTGCTCCTCAATCTTTAATGTAATTAGCCGCTCCTGCTATCCAAACAAGGCTGCCACACTAGATGTTATGACCCAGCAGCACCCTCTACTCGGTAGGACCTGTCATAACCCCTAACAGCCGTGAAAGGCTTAAACCTGCTCTCTCCTCTGTCTCTCTCTGTGTTTTGATTTGTTGGTTTGTTTGTTTTTCATTTTGTTATTTTTTGTTTGCCTAGAGACCGAACCTATGAGAATCATCGGGGAAGGCTGAGTAATAGATTGACGACCCAAGCTGCCAAAGTCTTTAGACGATCACGCTGTCAACAATCTTAGTTAGATCCTTTCCGGTGCCCCCCACAACAATTAGACACACCGTGCCATTCACGGCTGAGATAACAGGTGTCTGGTCTACACTCCGCTAACTGTTTGTACTCATCTAACAGACCATGCATAGAACATATAATTACTATAACTGCAGCCTGCTAACGCTGTAAACCTGAGCGCTCTGATGTCACACGATCCGACACAGGACTACATCCACAAAGATTTCACCAAGATCATCGGGCCCCTCGCCCACAACCTCCTCGCTCAGGTAAAGCTGGGGGAAGCGAGCATCTCCCGCATGGAACAGGAAGCAGCAGCGCTGAAGCTCCAGGCTGAGGAGGTTCAGAGAAACCTGGTGCTTGCTCAAAGTCAACTGGACCAGCTAACGTCGGAGACTCAGCACCAGCACAGGACGGCGGACGAAAAGGACCCAGAGCTGCAGGAGGAAGTAGAGAGACTCCAGAAAGCCTTAACTGATCTCCGTGTAGACACAGCACACCGAGAGCAGTGGCCCCTAACCAGCAGATTGATACCTCCTAGTCAAGAATTCCCAGTTCGAAAGGGGTGTAAGAAATTAACTAATTTTTAAGGGAATTAATTATAATTTTTTATTTCTAGCTCAGGTTTTGAGAGGAATCGAATCTGAAGATTCGAAGTCAACCTGATTAGAACTGATTTCAAATTTGGGGAGGAGAATCTTTAGTTTTTCCGGTGGAATGCAGTTGTTTCATGTTTGACTCCACTGTTTAAATGGTTCCTGTTTGAAGACAGAAATCCTACAGGGGGGTGAGAGCCCACTGCTCAAGACATCACCTGCCAGCATCCCAGAACGACTCTATCCGCTCCGGATCACCGCTAGCCGTGAGGTGAGGACCTTTCTAGACCGGCAGCCAGAAACGGTCAAAGTGGATTACCAGCAACTGCAGCAGGCTTTGATTAAGGAGTTCTCTGACCCAGAGTCAGAGCAAGGACTGATTACTGCGCCAAAATGAGGTCCAACTTGAACAGGTAGCTCCAATTCACCTGACTGTCGGCCCTGTGAACTTTGTGCACCCTGTGTAAATTTCTCCATTGGACACACATCCTCTCCTCATTGGCAAAGACCTGCTAGACCGCTTTCAGCCATTGTTAGATTTTAAACAACTGAAAATCTGGGCTCAAGTGCGAGAACCTCTGCCTTCTCAGTCACCAAGATCACCCCAGACAGACTGCCAGGTCACAAAGGTCGCGGAAAATCTCTCCGCCAGCCGCGGGAACGTCTCGGCCCAAGAGCGAGGTTCAAGGTCGCTGCTCTGTACTTTCCAGCCAGCCAAAGTCTCTGACACATACGGCCCCCAGGTTAAGGGGGGCTTACAACTGAATGATGTCACAACAACAGACCCCATACTAGCACTGTGGGCAGACAATTCAGCCATCAGCCTCTCACTGTTCAATGCTCTCAAACAGCACACAACGAACATTCCTTTTGCTAACAAGCGCACACGATTCCCTTTGAATCCCTGCCCATCAGCTATGGTGACTGCCAAGGGCACCTGTGCCCTGAACTTGAGGTGGAATGACAGGAGTCTAACCCATTACTTCCTGGTCCTTCCAGACGCACCGCATGATGTCTACATCGGAGCTGACATTCTGATTCGCCTCAGGGCTCACGTGGACATGATCAATGAAGTGATATGGGCTCCAATGACCTCACAGTCACCCACAGTTCCTGTCAACCTTGAGAACCTCCTGTCAGGCCAAACCATCCCTGAGGCCTGCACGCTAATCAATGAAAAAGAGACTGTAGTACCAGCTTACACCAAAGTTATCATAGAAACTTGTCACCAGCCTGTCACATTTCTCAACAGCCAGCGCATCCGCGACGGTGTGGTCACAAACGCACGCATAGCCACATGGCTAATGGCCCTGCAGGGGAGCAACGTAGAAGCACGATATGCTCAAAATCACAAGTCGGCGCTGGGTAACGGGGTCTCGACCTACAGCGCGATTGTTAGAATCAGAAGGGTAAGCGTACTGCAAGCTATCCAAAAAACTCAGCGCATCAGAGAGGCAGAGTAAGGGCCTAGTTCGCCTGATGTTGCTGGTTCCAGGTGCTCTGGGAAAAACAGAGAACTCAACTCTCACGTGAGAGGAGAACTCCGAATTCAGAAAGAATAGCACTTATTTTAGAGTTTTCCAAGCATCTGTTTACAGATACCCGGAAGTACTGAGCCAAACGGGAGAGGCAAGCTCAGATACAACCCTCTAAGGTGAGGGGAACACTGCCTGAGACAGCATCACATAAGAAGGTTCTCGCAAATGCCACCTATACTTCCCGCTCGATACCTCAGCAAGAGGGGATATCCTGGTGACCAGGAAGCCCCTCAGGGTGACCTAGATAAGGCATACCAGACAGGGCAGCCTGAAAGCATGAGCCCAGCCCAGACGTCCAGGAAATTTTGCAGTGCCGTGCCGGGGGCCTGATGATCAAGAAGGCTCCTGCAGAAGCCTGTGATCTGGCCGCATGATCCAGGAAGTATGAAGCTGAAACCCGGCTTATAGTACCGTCTGGACATATATCGACGAGTGAGATAAACACTACGAGTCGAGCACCCGGTTTCTGAATCCAGCAGAGGGGGTGCTCACCGAGGACCTACCCTAGAAAAAGGACAGAAACACACAGGTCCCGAAAAACACTGCAAAGAAAGCTAGCAGATGGATTATACACACAACCACCAGCGCATTAAATACACACACATATATATGAATCTGGTACATACTGCGTTTTGATTATGCATGTTTTGATGTGTACTGCTTACACAAATTTAGCAAATACATTTTTTATAAGCTTTCCATTCAAAAACAGCGATCTATCGTCGGTGCTTTAGGCTTAGACCTTTAGAATGATATATAGTTTGTCAAGATTAATTATGTCGCTTTTCATTTAATCTATTTGTAAACAGTGACACGTGCAAACAAAGAGCGTTCAGTGCACCGGCGTCCAGGTGCGGGTTAACAGGTTAATATATTATTTAAATATTTAAAAATATCTTTTAGAAAGTCATAACTCTCAGTTATTAAAGTTTTGGAAAAGGCACTGCCTTCTTTGTGAACAAAACTACTACAACTACAAGACTACTTGAACAAAATAGTCTTGCTGTACACACACACACACACACACACACACACCGAATTCACACAATTTCCAGACAAAAGTATGGCCACACACACACCAGCAGTGACTGGCGAGACACTGAGCCAAAGATCGATGGCAGCTATGACACTGCAAGTGACCCATAGTGTTATCAGCTCAAGCCATCCTCCTCTTACTGACAAAGTGAGAGATAGAGAGACCGGAAAAAAAAAAACAGTGAGACAGACATTATATAAGGAACAAGAAGACCCTGTAGCCTTTCAAACGGTTTTATGGTACTTAATATTTTTGAAATTCCATATATTGATGCTAGTGGTGCAAAAAAAATACATACTTGATTACAGATATGCCTTGGTAAAGAATATGTACAAAGTTTTAGGAAGCAAGTTTTGTACATCATAATTTAATAATTCAAATTTGAATTAAGTTTAAAGGAGCAACATTAACAGGCAGTTTGTTATTAGAGGCGAACCATATCTCTGGAATCAGAATCAGAGAAGTTAAGAGTGCTGAAGGCTAGATATGAATTTGATTGTTGCTTCAAAAAACAAATATCTGTTTTACTAATGGTGAAAAGGAAGGAAATTAAAAACAGTGATTTTTGTGTGCGTGTGGAGTTACATTTATTGAATCAGAGAAGTTAAGAGTGCTGAAGGCTAGATATGAATTTGATTGTTGCTTCAAAAAACAAATATCTGTTTTACTAATGGTGAAAAGGAAGGAAATTAAAAACAGTCAGTGAGAGACAGTGCATTATTTGGTATAACTGAATCCACTTTGGACAACAATTGATTGAATGTCAACTTATTCACCATAATAGAATTATGCTGTTAGTCTGATTAGTTTCAGCCTTGTCTTCTCATTTGCATCTCCCTCTTTTCTGTCTTGTGTGTGTGTGTATGTATGTGTGTTCACAACATTGTGCCACTCAATGAAATGTACTTTTTTGCAGTATGCTAATTCATTGGCCATGAGCCATGAGCATTCAGTTTAGCTACTGTAAAACACGATTAGTGGACTGTACTAATGTGATTTAAAGAAAATAATTGCTTTTACTTATTTGCCAGCTTGTTTTACTCATATTGTGTATATCTAGTGCTGTGACTTGCTCAAAATAGTTATTAGATTTCCATTTGAGTAATCTCAATTTAAAGACCCCATGAAATTGCTTGACAAGCTCTCTACTCTCTTTTTGTTCCTGTCTTGACGTATTTCCTATTGGAAAAAAGTTGGCGGTGGACAATATAGCTAAAATGTTCAGCTCTAAATCCACCTTTCCACTATCTCTGACAATCTCAATTGTCATATTTCATTTTCCTATTGACCGTTGCACTAAACTTTCAAATTGGTTGCAAGCAGCAATTACTATGGAAAATGAATGAATAATGAGCGTATGACTATTTCCACACAAAATGATCATTGCTATATCTGAAAGAAAAAAAAAAGGGTTTTCTAGGAATTGCCAACGTAAACAATTATTTATTAACTATAGAATAATTATTTCAAATGTGATTATTCATAACTGCCCATTTTACAGAAATACTGTTTAATAGCCTACTGATTATTTTAGTGAAAAAAATGTTAACATTTTAGTTTAGAGACCAATTCTTATTAGCACACATATTACTAGAATATTGGCTTTATTTTTACATATTACTTTGTAATATGTAAAAATACTTAAGTATTAAGTATTATTAAGGGTTTATTAATACTTATAAAACACATATCGATGCCTTATTCTGCATAACACCTGTTCTGGAAAAATTAGTCGCAATGAGCAAATTTTCAAAAATAAGTTATATTTATTTTTACATTCAAAATGATGTATGATCTATTGGAATCGGATGGAAAATGACTGAGGTACACCTGTTTGAAGTCGAAAGAGTCAGCAAAGTCAATTTTGAGAAAAATCGAGTTGAAGCTTTCTAAAGGTTACGAAGCAAAATCACCTAGCAACATTGCATCTTTTCCTCCAGTTCTTTTATTAATAATCATTACTATGTTAATAATCACAATATAGCTATTTTTTTATTTTATCTTTTTTGTTATAAATAAGAACAGATTAAAAAAGAACAAATATAAAAAAAAGATTAAAAAAGAACAAAGAAAGAAACAAGTGTGTATTTTTTTTTTTTCATTTAACCTAAACAAAAGCATTCAAGTAAGAAAAGAAAAAAAAAGCACCATTCTATCAGATTTATAAGGCAAATCATTTATAAGCATACGCCAACACAGGATAATACATCGTTATCTTTGCAAATATGCTAACTGTTCATCGCGACTTCAAATTAAAAGTTTAAACCCTCGCTCTGAGTTTGCATTTTTTGAAGTCCACATGTTCTTGTTCAAGAAATGAAAGTGCCTGTAGCATTTCTATAAAAAGAAGTGGCCAAATATTAAAGATTTAGTGGGCATTTGAATTGAATGTTGTTTTGTCAATATTAAACTAGGATTAAATCGTGCTGTAAAGTGTAAAAACAATCATCAAGCCATTTGCACTCTCTGCGGGCATTTGATATAATGTACATAAGTTACAGTTATGTTTTATTACATTATGTATGTTAACTGTCTTGTTCAGTAAAACCATATGATTACTTGCTTTTGATATTTCATTTGAACCAATTATAATTGCCTCATTGCTATTATATATGTATTTTAAAACATGTTTTAAGTCTATTGTTTATTGTCTATTTTTATTACCACACACAAAAAAAAAGTGATTACTCGATTAATTGTCAGAATAATCGACCTCTTACTCAATTACCAAAATAATCCTTAGTGACAGCCCTAGAATCTAATCTGGAAGATGCATGTGATCTAGCCTGCAAAAATTCAAATGTGTCAATTTACGCTCAAATCGTATCTTTATGCATATGCATATGACTGGAATACAGCTACCACACTACACTTCATTGGAAATGAATGACATCCGGTTTGTCAGTTTGTCATGTTAATACCATGTGTGCAATAGTTAATGATGCAATTACTGATTGGAAAAGTAAATGATCCATTCATTCCATCTGCTTTTTAAACCGTTTTATCCTCTGCTGGGTCACATGTAAATGTGTGTTTGTTAAAGAAATATTTTCTCAACTTACTTTCTAAGCTTATTTTCAAAATACAGAAGCATATTGTTTAGCTTTAAAGCTAACAGATATGAATTACAAGCCACAAAACTCCCATTTGAGTTCATGGTGTCTTTAAACTGAATAACTGGGTTTTCTTTTCAGTGAGTTGTGTACTGCTGCTATCTTCAACAACATGACACGATTGAACATTGTACTGCCTCTGTCAAATGCACACTCGTGCAAGAATCAAATCGATAACTGTAGGCCTTAAACTACCATTGACATATGTCCAATGTTGCATGTGTAGATCAAGTCACCTCCTGTGGCCAGATTGACCATTGAAGGGTAGTGGAATAGCTGTTAAATGGTTTGTAAATCTGTTGTCTGTAGGGCAGGCCTATGTCCTCTGTGGGGCACGTTTCTCCCTCGTCAATTACAGGGGCAGTCACCGCGAGACAGGGGAATAGATGCTGCCCATCACTCAGTGTCTAAAAGACTCGCTTATAGAGAGAGATGTGCAGGAACAGAGAACAGAAGAGTCACCAAAGACTAAAAACGGGCGGATTTAGTGATTTGGGGGCCCCAGGCAAAATACAGGAATGGGGCCCTGTACAATTTCACACATTTACAACCTTGAGGTTTCTTTCACTGTTGCTCGCTGCTGCACGACCGTGTCCCATAGTTGTGTCTAATCTTTTAGATTTTTCATGTACATGTTATAAATAAAGGATTTCTTTAATGTTGTAAATCCCTTGTTCACATTTAAACAGGTTATAATAGTATTAGAGTAGGTTGGACACTAGGTGGTGCGTTGGGGTAATTTTCACTATGCAATTGTCTACACAACGCAAGGCTGTCTAATTCTAAACTTTAAAATATACATTTATTTTTATTTATTTTAATTGCACATTTAAATTAAACTGAAGGAAATTATAAATGTACATGCTTAAGGATTATTTCAACCAAACATGAAGTGTGCCTGTGTGGAAATGACTGTGCATGGTCCTTCTTGGGTCTTTCACAAAAACATTTAAAAAAATTAAAATAGGCCCTATATAATATGCACTGTTGCTTAGTATTAAAATTATAGCTTCAGATGCATGATATTTGTAGGGCCCTATGAAATTCGTTTTATTTTTCCCAAATTAGCCTAAGTTTTATTTTTTCCAAAATCTTTTTTTCCCATTTGAATTTTTCTGGATTCAGTTTTTTTTTCTTTCTGGATGATTATATTAAATTTTAACAAAAAACATGTCTAATTAATTAAAATCATGAAACTT
>NW_015552643.1:646958-672392 GCF_001515605.1 Sinocyclocheilus anshuiensis
AATGAAAATTAAACAAACCCTTTAATTTTTGTACATTCAAAATGCTACACAACAGAAGTTTACTGTGTAACGAGCAATGTCACAGAATTCGTCAAATATTGAATGAATAAATCAAATACAATTCAGTACACTTAAATCAAACCGCGATATGGACTAGTGTATGTGAATATTAAATGGCAAAAATACTATTTAGCTAGCCTACTACAGACGACAACCGAGAGCGTTGTGCGTGCTTAAATGGCAAACTAGCAAACGGAACGCACATCTGCGCCGTTCATTCCTTCACATTTCGCGTTACACAGTAAATTCCGTTTTTATGAATAGATTCCGGGATTCCGTCCCCATTTTCTACATCGCCCTACTTTTGCTAAGAAGCACGTTCAACGCGGATGCACAGACGGTTGTCGTGGTAATGAACACCACAGCAACCACTTGTGCGTCCGCACTGAACGCGCATCTCGCATATAAAAAGCATTTTAGGGGGCCCTTGGCTTTTGGGGGCCCAAGGCGGTCGCCTACCTTTGCCTAACGGTTAAGTCCACCTCTGACTAAAAAAAACATGATGCCCAACAAGGCCCAACATGGAATCTGTTCCAAATTAACAAGTAATCCACAGATTATGTCTGTTCGAGATTATAAAGAATGAATAATACTCTGATGCTTCAAAAAAAGTGCACATCAATTCTCCTGCTCTCTGTCAGTGATGGTAAATGCAAAGAGTATCAATTAGAAACTACTAGACTGCAATAAACACGATCTCTGTATTCACCCTCTAATTTCTCTCTTTCTCTCTTTCTTTTTTTAAAATCCATTAAGAATGACATTAGTGACCAGAAGCTTCCTCCTGCAACGGTGAGTTAAAAATAATTAAATTAAGCCACGAGTCAGTCAGACGTGATCAAAAGAGGAAGTTTGATTTACGTCTCTATCAGGTGTCTCTCACAGTCTGTAATGCAGGAAATTTTCTTGCTGATGCCACCGAATTAGAGTCTGCAAAGTGAATTTGACAGGGCTAAGAACAAACCCCTGAGGCACACCATGCATATCTAGAATATTCCTACTATGTAGCATGCTTTAATGTTCTTGTATCCTAATATATTTGTTAAAACATTGAACTCTCAGTTTTTAAAAATGGAAATCATATTAATTTCAGTTATCACATAGCCATATTGTAGAATGCTGTGTGATACAGGAATGACCCATTTTCTCTCTTTTTTTGTACAGCAATCTTCCAATAGTTGACCCTAGTTTCACGCCACCCTCCTGAAATTCCCAGTTTCCATGTTATTTCACCAGAGTTTCAATCTGACCTGAATCCTAACACAATTGAATTATGTTAGCTCAGTTGGTGACGAAAAGCAGAAGCCCTCAATCTTGTAATCTGCTCTTCTTTCAACGTCTTTAAAGCTTTCAGTCCTTCTACAATTGATGGTCTCAACATCAAAGTCATCTTCAAAGAGAGGCCTTGTTGCTGAGTCATTGTTATTAAGGCTAACGGAAAAACCCTCCAATAGTACCAGATGCTGAACACAAGTAGAGAAGAAATCACTGTAATGATCACTTTGTTAAATTCAAGTAGCCATTATTCGAGCATTAATCTGCGCTTGGATCATCCTATAGAAAAAAAAAATATTGACCTGATGGGTATTTGCATGAATCTCCCATGATTCCTCCTTACAAACCTAGTACCAGTGTGGGGGAGTGCGTGTTCTAACCTAACCATATTCTTTAGTAGCATGACATGAGATATATATATATTTATATATATATATATATATATATTCATGTACTTTTTTCATAATCTTTTGGTTGAATGTCTTTATCTGCAGTACAGAGGGTAATGGTGCATTAAAATCATGTCAGAAAGATTGAATATGTGAGCTGAATACACATGAAAGGCACCAAAATGTCAATTACGATTACGATTTTCTTTAAACCCAGAATTTCCGCTTCGAGTCATTAAGAAAACATGGATGCAGCCTGTAGTTGTTGAAATGTATAAGCGTATAATTTTTTCATTGACAAGAAAACTAGCTAAGTAGTACAACATATGATAGTATTGTACAATTATGATTCAGTTTACAGCAATTTGATAAAAAAAAACATGTAAAAACACACCTGATGTGAATTATTTATTTATAATTTTATAGGAATAGAGTTTACAATTTTACGTATTTTTTGTAGAAAAGGTACATCTTGCTTCGAGCACACTTGTAATCATGGGTGACATTTGACTCGAGTCAGGGGGGGCAAGAATAAAAAAATATATATATAAATATATATATACAGTGGGTACGGAAAGTATCCAGACCCCCTTAAATTTTTCACTCTTTGTTATGTTGCCACTGTTTAGTAAACTGTGGACTAGCTTTGGCTCTTCCTGTTGACTTGAATGGTGATGCTTCCCGTCAGTTGATGGCCTTTCATTTTTAACCAGAAATGTGCACGCCGCTTTTCTGATGTTCACTGAAGTTTTCCGTCTCTTTTTCCTGTGTCACTTGAAATGTTTCCATTTTAAATCGTTGTTACCAAAGGCGAGACACTTGAGGAAAAAATAAACTATCAGTTGTGGGACTATATTCTGTCATAAATCGCATACCATTCATTGCTGAACTTTCTACCGTCCGTTACTGGAAATGAAATGAAATTATGGGTTGATATGTCCCGATCTCAATAAAGTTTACATACGCTTTTGGTCCGTGATTTAGATCTCGCTCGGGACGCGTGCTGTCTGTGTAGGTTTGGCCAGGACAGGTTCCAGAATTAAATCAACATATTTTATGTTCCGTCCATTGCCAATCACTGCTATTTCGAGAGTGAATCCTGCATAAATATGCGGCTTTCATTCCCGAAACTTTGCAGGGTGTAGTCTATGTGTCCGAAAAACGAAAGTTTCATACAAATTCTGAATGGATTATACTCCAGAAAGTGCGCAAAGCGTGCTCCCTTTATCACTAAAAAGTATCACTCATCTTCGTTCATCGCAATCTTACACATTCTGTTATAATCAATGAAGCTCTCTAAACTGCACAATGAATCTCTTATTTACATCGCGTCTGCACTTAGTCATGAGATGATTCACGACTCGAGCGTGCAAAACTGCACTTAAAAACTGTGCCGCTTTCAGCGGTGAGTGAATTCTGACAAAACGTTTCTGACTGGCCACTGCGTTTAAGAAATCAGCAGATATGTCTGTGATTGGTTACATTGCTCAATGCTGCAAAAACACGTTGAGGGTATTTAGCGCTTGGCTAAGTGCTCCAATTGCAGCGAGGCCAACGTCAGGGATTCCATGACTAACACTTTGGAGGGGCAATTGCCCCCCCGCCCCCGCAATGTCACCCATGCCTGTAATCATAATAATAACTTCCCAACTTGTAAATGTATACTTCCCTGGAGGACATAAATAGACAATTTATTCTGTGACAATTTTTGTTCTCAAGTTTGTCAATGCTATTTAATCTGTAAAATAGCCTAATCACTAATAGAATACTACATAATTCAAGAACTAGCATGCTAACACTTGTTAAACTAACAGCTTTGCTAATTGCGCTGATGCTAATGCCCAACACTGCCTAGTGATAGCTTAATAAAACAGTTATTTTGGAGTGTACTTAATGCTTCTGTTCAACACAATGTTTTCAGTACCCAAGTCCTACGATATCTTATAGTTTTGGTTATTTCACTTTAATGCTAATAGCTACATGTTATTAGCCTGACTCTAGTTAAACTAAAATCTAGTTAAAGCTACAGTTTTAGAGTAGCTTTCCCAACACTTTTAAGCACTGTAGCAAATTAGCTCAAAAGGGAATTATATTTATAAGTAATTATAACTGGTTATAATTAATTATGAATATTTAGATCAGATCTTAGAATTAACTGTAGCAGAATCAATATTACAATGATTTAATATGTTCGTCCACTGACAGTATAATCATTTATCAATTCTAGGAAAGATTATTTTCCTGGCCAAGAAATAATAACTTTCCTACTTCATACAGTACTAGCATTAACTTAGCATGTAGCAAGGATCAACATTCAGTGACTCCGAATTGTGAGCAGACAATCAATTGTGAATAAAAGGGATTTAATAAATGAAACTATAGCTAACATACAACTAAACTAAGCAAAACACATATATACAGAATGAAGGAAAGTAATGAAAGAGAGAGAGAGAAGAACAAAAGAATGGCAGTATTTCATATCAATTAACCACAACCTAATGAGAATCACCAGAGAATCGAAAATCACCTTAAAGGGCTCAAACTTAAACACGCATCTAAATAGCTGTAAACGGTTACTTCCATTGGCTTTGTTACTGAACAAGAGTCCTGATGCGGTAGACAACGGAGGTTCTTGATGAGTTCTTTAGGAGTGAGCTGGTGGTTTTCCTCTGGTTCTTCTGAAGATAGGAAAGTCCACTGTGAATCGAAGTTACTTGAAGATAAAAACTGCTGGAAAATCAAACTCAAGAGGAGAGTCTTGGAGAGTGTCCGTTTCAAGAAGAAGGTTTTTTGAGCCATGATTGGTTTGGGTTAGGGACTTTTAAGGGTCTACCAGTCACACCCATCTTTGGCAGATTGACCAATGTAGAGGTCTGAATTTTGAGCGGGAGAGGTTCCTTTGTCTCACGCAACACCTTATTTGCATGGTTTATAGTGGTCTGGAGGATTTGTCCAATATTAAGTCAAAGTATGGTAAAAAGAGCATGGTGCAAATAATGGTGACATAATATACACCATTAATCCAGTAATCGGAAGACGGTCATTTTGATACCTGGCATGCCAGGGATTGTGAAACATTAAGGCAGTAATATGTCTAGATCCAAGTAATTGGAGCTTCACTGCAGTACTACAGAGTTTTAACTAAGCTACTATAACCTAGGAACATGCATACAACACAGAGATACAGTGCCATATATACATTTTGGAACAGTTTGATTGTGGACAAATGGAGCCAATGTCCTTTCCTATGTGTATTGTGGCTTTTGAGTATGTCTGGGCCATGGTTAGGGGCTCCTCGTGGGGATGGGGGAATCGTTCCTTCCCCCCCTGAAATCTCTTTGAAGCTCAACGAGAAAGCCGACGACTGTACTTGCTAGCGTTGGTGAAGATAGCAGGTGTGTTAACGCTCTTTGAACCAGAGGTGGACATTAAACATCTGTAATTTAGTTATAACAAGGGAGGAAGGAAAGTTTACGATGCCTAAAACCTAAAACCTGATCGAACATCTTGATTGCATCCAAACGCTACAGCACAAAGTAATCTCTAATGTGCTGCCTAGATTAAGTGTTTCGTGTGTGTGTTGGGGTTCTGTTGGGGGGAACGTTTAGCGACACTGCTAAATGTCAACAGGTGCATTAGCATTTAGCTGGACTAGCTCCTCGTGGGGATGGGGGAATCGTTCCTTCCCCCCCTGAAATCTCTTTGAAGCTCAACGAGAAAGCCGACGACTGTACTTGCTAGCGTTGGTGAAGATAGCAGGTGTGTTAACGCTCTTTGAACCAGAGGTGGACATTAAACATCTGTAATTTAGTTATAACAAGGGAGGAAGGAAAGTTTACGATGCCTAAAACCTAAAACCTGATCGAACATCTTGATTGCATCCAAACGGTACAGCACAAAGTAATCTCTAATGTGCTGCCTAGATTAAGTGTTTCGTGTGTGTGTTGGGGTTCTGTTGGGGGGAACGTTTAGCGACACTGCTAAATGTCAACAGGTGCATTAGCATTTAGCTGGACTAGCTGCCTGTCAATCCCATTTTATCTTTATGTTCCCCTTTTCCCCCACACCCATTTTCTTTTTGACCCCTTGATAAGCCAGAAAAAAATTGTGCTTTATCAGAGGCCAGCCACTCCAAGTGATGAGTAATTACTCATCTTTAGCCAAACACACAGCACACACTCTTAATTACTTGACACACCATCTGCACATCACTGACTGCGCCTATGATATTAGGAGTCTGCCTGCCATTTACAGCTCATAGGTCTAATCCGTCGCTTTGAGCAGTATCTGTATTCGTGCTCTGAGGGGCCTTTGTCTTGAGCCACGCTTTTATTAGTACAGGGGAGCTGTATTCACACTTAAAGTGTATTCAGTTCACAGCATAATAGTCACATCTAAAAACTAAACCTCATTAGCAGTATAATAATTCTGAAAACTGTCAGTCTGCTTTCCTGAGGCAGTGATGTTTTAAAATCTGTTATCAACAGCCATTATTGAGCAAATCACATGGTATAAACTTAAAAGTAGCAGAGTTATGCAAATTACTGCTTTGTATTTTTCATCATGCATTTGCTAACAAAAGATACTACCATGGCATTTTGGACATGGTACCATGGCAGTACCAGTATCATACACTGAAAGAAAGAAAGACGAAAGAAAGAAAGAAATAATTGAATTTAAAAGCACCTACCTCGTATTCATCCAGGGAACGAGGGTTACGTACGTAACAGAGATGTTCCCTATCTGTTGGTCACTTCGAGTTATGTCGTGACGACATATGGGGCCCATGGAAAGCGCCACAACCTGAACCCCTTCACAACCCTATGGCACTGCAAATGTTGACAAGCAGCCGCGTGACAGACAAATGCTATGCAAAGGTCGTAACCTTCCCACTGCCCCAGCGCAAATTCGCCGACCTTGGTACCCGCAGGGACCAAAGGTCAGTATATCGCTGCTGGTGATAGCCAAGTCGCTGTTCCTTTCACCACAGAAATTTCCTAAAAGAAGGGATTTCTACCTTCAATGAAAGATTGCTTCAAATTTTTCATATTTGGTGTTACAGCTCGGCAGTAACGATGGGGAAGTGAGCCTTCCTGAGAAGGGCGCTACTTAGGCCACATCCTACCCGTAGGGAGGTATCATGTGGAGACTCAGATATGGACTGACCCAGGCCTGGGGCAGTACTACATATGGAATGGATCTCTGAGGCAGGTCCTACCTGAGAGTAGGGATGGAATGACTGCCAGCAGAGACTGACAGTATGGGTCTGTCGAAGGGAAGACACGGGTTTACCGAGAGGGAAAACTTACCGTGGAAGAATACACATTTAGGATTGCCCACAGGGAATCAAGCCATATGGACACCTAGCCCAGTACAGGGGCTGACCGGAGACCCAAGCAAGCTAACACCAATACTGGGCCTGGCGTCAGACTGCTACGCCCAGTCTGACTGCCGGGGGTGCTGGAGGATTCTCAACCAGGGTTCGCCGTCTGGGGAACTTACTGGAGGAGGAAAAAGGCGCTCGCATCCCCGGGTGAGGGGGAATGGTGCAGCAAGCATGAAACCGGCCAGCTCTTCCTGCCAATTACCTGCTACCAAACACACAGGAAGAAACTGGCTCAAGGCAGAGACTGTAAAATCCCGCAAAGGTGTACAGTGTCGCCCAGCCCGCAGCTCTACAGATGTCTGCCAGAGAGGCGCCGTGCGCCAATAAATAGAAGAAGGCAACACTCCGTGTGAAATGAGCCCTCACCCCAGGGGTCACAGCTCGCCTTGGGATCCACTATCCAGTGGGCCAATATCTGCTTGGAGACAGCCTTCCCTTTCTGCTGACCTCCGTAACAGACAAAGAGCTGCTCAGAGCTTCTGAAGCTCCGGGTGCGGTCCACGTATATGCGCAATGCTCTTACGGGACACAGCAACGCCAAGGCTGGATCTGCCTCCTCCGAGGGCAGTGCTTGCAGGTTCACCACCTGATCGTGAAAAGGCGTGGTGGGAACCTTGGACACATATCCAGGCCGGGATCTCAGGACAACATGAGAGTAGGCCGGCCCAAACACAAGGCACTCTTCTCTCTGTGAAAATGCTTAGAGGTCCCCGACCCTCTTAATGGAAGTGAGCACGGTCAAGAGCGCTGTCTTAGCAGACAGGAATTAAGCTCAATTGAGTCCAGCGACTCAAGGGGATCCTTCTGAAGGCCAGCCAGGACAGTAGAGAGATCCCAGGAGGGCACCAGGGGTGGACTCCAGACTCCACTTCAAGGCAAAAGCTCGCCTCGTAGAGAGGGCTCTGACCTGAGTGCTAGTGTCTTCCACCGCCGGTGGGAGATCACTTAGGTCTGCCACTTCCCGTGATCTGGACGCAGGTGCCAACGGTGCTGAGCTTCTGAGAAAGAAGGTCCTTCCTCAGAGGGATGCGCCAGGAAGGGCTGTCACGAGGAGCATGAGTTCTGAAAACCAGGTCCGGGTGGGCCAGTACGGCGCAACCAGCAAGACCTGTGTCTGTGCACAGTGTCTGTGCAAGGAGACTCACTTGGGGAAACGAATACTTGCGTAGAGCCCGAGGCCAGCTGTGTGCCAGCGCGTGCATGCCGAGGGGGGCCTCGGTCTGGGAGTAATACAGCTGGCAGTGGGAGGACTTGTGGGAAGCAAACAGGTCTACCTGAGCATCCCCGAATCGACTCCAGATCAGCCGGATTGTCTCGGGATGGAGTCGCCATTATCCGGGGAACGTGAGCTGTCGTGAAAGCGCATCGGCTACATGATTGAGCTCCCCCGGGATTTGAACAGCACGCAGCTACTTGTGCTGCGTTTGACTCCAGAGGAGGAGATGGCGTGTGAGTTGTGACATGTGACCGGGCCATGCTCGAGATAGTTGAGGACCCTGAGCCCACTTCCCATAATGGGGCAAGGGCGCCCTCCGCAACTTTCGTAAACACATGGGGGGGACAGGGAAAGCCCGAAGGGGAGGACCCTGTACTGCCATGCCCGCCCCTCGGACGCAAACCGTAGGAACAGCCTGTGTCGAGGAAGGATCGAGACCTGAAAGTAAGCGTCCTTCAGGTTGACCGCTGCAAACCAATCCTGGGGGTGGTTGCATCTGATGATGCGCTTCTGCGTCAACATCTCGAACGGGAGCTTGTGAAGGGCCCGATTCGAGACTCGCAGATCCAGGATTGGACAAAGGCCACCACCTTTCTTGGGTACGATGAAGTAAAACCCCTGCCACATCTCGGCTGGAGGGACTGGCTCGATTGCATCCTTTGCCAGGAGGACAGCAATCTCCTTGCGTAAGACAGGGGCATCTCAGTCTGCCACCGAAGTCTCGAGAACGTTGCTGAACCTGGGAGGTCGCCTGGCGAACTGAATCACGTAGCCTAGTCGACTTGTGAGAATGAGCCAGCGGGACGGGCTGGGCTGCGCAAGCCACGCCTCCAGACACCGTACAAGTGGCACCCCTTGAGCCAGCGGTGGAACAGAAATAAAATGAAGCAAAAGATTATCCACCTGGCCCTCCTACGGGGGAA
This sequence comes from Sinocyclocheilus anshuiensis, assembly GCF_001515605.1. Classification (NCBI taxonomy): domain Eukaryota; kingdom Metazoa; phylum Chordata; class Actinopteri; order Cypriniformes; family Cyprinidae; genus Sinocyclocheilus; species Sinocyclocheilus anshuiensis. Next base: position 656,208 of record NW_015552643.1, read on the forward strand.
GGAGCGGTGCTGTCCTCGTCGTCTCCTGAGAAAGAGCAGCTTCCCACATCTCTGGGATGCCCATGTCAGGGCCGCTTTATTGCCTTCCTGGACGATTTCGGGGCTGACTGAGACACGGGGGTGGCGCGTTCATGCGAGAGGCTCGGCGCGCCGGCCTAGGTGACGATTCAGCATGGGGCGGAGCAGCTCTGGAGGATGCAAGAGGGCACCCACAGCAATGAGCATACTGGGGCATGGCCCGCGGCAGAGCGGTGGCAGATGGTGCATCACGCCGAGACAAGATGTGTTGGATGGCCTTGGTCTGCTTCTGTACTGCCGAAAACTGCTTTGACAGTGTCGCCAAAAGTCCAGCCTGGGAGACGGGAGCGTCGAGAAAGTGCACTTTTTCAACATCGCTCATCTCAGCAAGACTGAGCCATAGATGGTGCTCTTGGGCCACAAGTGTGGACATCACCTTCCCGAGGGTGAGGTCAGTCGCCGAGCGCAACTCCTGCATCAACCTCGGGTCGGTACTAGCCTCGTGCATTTTAGTGCCTTGGCTTGGTGTACTTGCAGGATAGCCATGGCATGCAGGGCAGAGCCGGCTTGGCCCACAGCACTGCAATATTTGACCGCGAGAGCGGGCGTCAGCTTACAGGCTTTGGATGGGAGACGAGGACGATTCCTCCACGTAGCAGCATTTTGCGGGCACAGGTGCACCGCAACCACACTCTCCACGTGGGGAATGCTCCGCCGAATCTTCATCCTCAGAGGATGATTGCCCATCCCCCGTTGCTGCTATCAACACCTGATCCACTATCGGCGTGCTGAATTAAACGCTGGGCACGCCATAAGACGGCACAGCAGAATCACCGGGGAGCCGCACAGAACAGCTGCTGCGGGAGGAGTGAAAGGTCCGTGGGGACTGGCCCGGCGGAAAGGCTCTCACTGTAACCGTCAGATCGCCCAGAGCACTAGCCGATGGTTCTCTGCTCGTGGCAGAGAAGCCAGCGCGAGTAGTGACAGAGGGAGCCCCTCCCATCCCCGTGAGTAGAGGCGCGATCGCTGCGCTGCCATGGTCACACTCTCACAGTGAATGCATGAACCATCCACGAACGAAGCTTCAGCGCCCTGGATGCCCAGACACTGAAGACATCGATCATGGCAGTCGACGGAGGATTAGAAACGACCGCAACCAAGAGGACACGGCCGGAGCGGCATCTTTAAAAAGATGCGAACTGACCGTGATTTGCTCTTTTAGGAAATCTGCTCTTTTAGTTGTAGTGTCCAGGGGAGTCGCTAGGGACACTGCTGTTCGCACCATGACGCCAACCAGAACAGCTTCCAGACAGATCGATGAATGACTTTGTGGAGATCAAACACGTTCCTCCACTCGGCTCCGAAGCAAAAATCTGAACGATTGGATGCACCTGTTGCCTATTTTATACCGTATGCATGGGGAGTGGCTCAGGTTTTCAAAATCCACTAGCCAAATTTAATTGGCATTTTCTCTTAAAGTCAGAGATGATTGGGGCTCCCAAGTAAATCCCCACATGTCATCACAACATAACTCGAAGTGACCGACAGATAGGGAACCTCATTTATCCCCCAAACATCTAAACACTTCTACACACTTTGCCAATGTATAAGCATGCTCTATTCTAAGACCTAGCAATTTATTTTTCCAAGAAAGAAATAAAGAAAGAATTGAATTGAATTTAAAAGCACCTACCTTGTATACATAAAACCTAATTTATCCCCCAAACATCTATAAACACTTCTACACATTTTGCCAACGTATAAGCATGCTCTATTCTAAGACCTAGCAATTTATTTTCCTAGAAAGAAAGAAAGAAAGAAAGTGTTACGACCTCCTCAGTCTAGGGTTTAGGAGGAAGGACAGAATTTCAAACTAAACAAGCAACATTGTTGAGCCCCTGCCCACTGTCCCAAATTAATTCAAACAGATCACAACTTGATGGACCCAAAAAAGATTAAAGGTTTATTACAATAAAAAAATAAAAAAAGTTATACAAGGGAGCACTAAAACTTCGGGAGGGAGCAAGGCCAAAATAACAAACAAACAAGATCTAACTCTTTTTGCATAACTAAATACACCATCTCCAAAATAATGTTGCCTAAACAAAAGGACACTTCTAAACCTAACTCCTTAACTAACCAGAAAACCAGGAGAAAAAGGATATACAAAACAAATGGCACCCACCTACTCACGTCTCCCTTATGAATTAACCCATTAGATAAAAAAAGAAAAGAAAACTCCAACAATCACATTCCTCCTGCACACAGGGGAACAGCTCCAAGATCAACTAGGGTCGTAATCTCCTTGGTAATTTCACAACAACAAAATACCTCAAACGGTACATGGAAATCAAGGAGAATTAATAAACAGTCTTGGAACAGTAGTTGTGGACTCAACAAGAGAGATGTCGCGTTTTTCACAGTGTAGTGTCTCTGCTGCTCTGCAGAATTGGACAGCTTATATCTCCAATCACAAGATCGCAAGGGCGAATCAGCATATGAACATTCTCATAGGTGCAGATTATCAACAGGTGGCACTCATTACTCATCCTAAGAGAGCAGGAACACAATAGAAAAAAATCAGGCAAGCGCACATTGAGCACAACAATACGCAAGTCATAACAGAAAGAAAGAAAGAAATGTTTACTTAGAAATTACTAGTAAATTTTATAATTAATTGCGAGTAACAATCTAATAAAGGAAGGATATAGAAACTGCAAGTAACACATCAAATTAAAAGTGAAATTTTGAAGTAGAAAAACTTTATCATTATTTTTTATTATTTTTTAATATAGTTTATTTGTTTAGTATATGGGTATAGTAGCCATTTCATTTATGAAATTACCATGGTACTATATCTTTTTTGGGGCAATGTTACATGGACTACTATGTAAATACATGGATTTGTTGTACCATTGTACTGTAATGTAACTTTTTTGAAAGAGTTATCACACACTACATAGTAGGAATGATCAAGATATGCATGGTATACCTCAGGGGTGTGTTCTCGGCGCTGTCAAAATCACTTTGCAGACACTAATTCAGTGGATAACACAGAGATAGTTTAGTAAAGCAACTCAAATGACACTGTTTATATTGATTAATTGATTGATTGCTTGCTTGATTGATTGATTTTCCCAGATGGATGATAAAATCCTTGGAGGTGGGCTATTTTATCATTGTCGAATATGCAATATGCATATCATTGTTGGTGGTTTTTGTACTATTCACTTCTTCAATCTATTTACATTTTTCAGTTATATAAATTTTGAATGTCACAAGAACTTCAGTGATAATTTGGAATAAAGCATCTGTTGTGTTGTTTTAATAGTCCTCTAGTAGTGTTGTCAAAAGACCCGGTATTTCGGTACCAAGTCGGTACTAAAAAAATGAAAATGTTACGGTACCAGGTTTTCTTAAGTACCGGTGGTACCGAGTACCCGGTCAACCCGGTTCTTGATGCGCTATCAGAAAACTATCCTCTTCCAGTGTTGCCAAGTCCGCGGTTTTCCCGCGGAATTGGGCTGCTTAACACTGTTGCCGCGGGTTGTTTATCATGTCCGCGGGTTGAAAAACGACCCCACTAACGTGATATTTAGCCCCTGGAATGCGAATTACCAGGGGAACCCCAACAAAACATGCGTATTTTAAACTCGGAATGCGATTTTTAACAGGGGACCCCCTCGAAACGCGATTGGGTGGGTTTTGTTGTGAAAACCTGGCAACCTCTTCATAAAAGCAGTGGCGACCTCAAAATGATCTAATGTTGCATTTGGTCAGACTCAGCCCATTGCTTTACTGAAGTATATTATATTTTCCTTTTACAGCTGCAGACTGAGGAAGATCCTGAAACACACCAGCAAACCCTAAAACAGACAACAGTTTACAGATGTTTTTCAGCGGCAGCAGAACTATGACTAAACTTTTGGGTGAAACTTGTTTACTTTTTTCATACTTTTATTACTTGTGGAAAAACTTGAAACAATTTTAAATAAGTATAAAGAATGGCATTGGTTTTGTACGTTTAATTTTTGTTTAACGTTATTAATAAAAATGTTGTTCAATTAGCATGTTTTTGTGTTTTGCTTTGGTACCGAAATTGGTACCGAGAACTGTGGATTTTCACTGGTATCGGTACCGAATACTGAAATTTTGGTACCGTGACAACACCATCCTCTAGCCTCTAGTTTTGTTCATGAAGGACGTTTGTTCCCTTTCAGACAGCTTTGATTCCCAGTGGCTATCATGGACAATAGACATTTACGTATACACACACATTTTAACACACCGTTGTGTTTACATGGGATCAGACAGCACTGTGTGTGTCAACAGTGGTTTGCAGGGAGTGAGTACAGTGCCATCTTGCAGTGGATTTTTCTGATGGCATTAGGCAGCGTATTGAGTGGCATGGCAGAGAGAGGTTAATTATGTTTTCATGTGTGTGTGTGTTGAAGTGGCGGATGTAAAATTATTGCATTCTGTTAAGCTCTTTAAACAGATAACCACTACGTCTATCTACCTTGGGGAGCTTGTAAGATGATCTGGCGCAGTTAGCCTAACTTATCCTGCTGGGTTTGCGCAGCTATTTAGCAGTGTCTAATTTCAACAGCTTTTAATATCACACACTTCTGTTTGTCTTTACCAATTAAAATAATACATCCATATTAACCTAATCGCTTAGAGGAAGTGATGTAATAGAGCACAGGCAGTATTACCCGTGAGGTTTCACAGTTTCATAATTGTGTTGCCAGCAGGCAGCAGTAAATGAAGACCAGATCTAAACGTGCATATAGTTTTTTTTTTTTTTTTTTTTTCTGGAAAGAAAAGAGAGGAAAGTGTATAATACAGAATACTGCAAAAATCCAAATTTCTGTTTAGATATGAGTTTAAAAATGAAATAATCAGACCACACAGGACTATTTAAAATAGAGGGCACAAAGGTGATGTAAAAATAAATAAATATATAATATTAATATATCAATATTTTGTAATGTATGATATTTAAAAAATATATTAATTAACAATGTTTTTTTTTTTTTTGTAGATATAAGCCTATAGCATAGTTTTGTATGTGTAGAAGAGATAGGGAGGGAGAGAAAGGCAAGTCTTCCTGTCTAGTGACTGCTTTTGAAGTTGTTAATTAAACCTGCAACCATCTGGTTCCTCGATGATCTACAAGGGGAAATCTCAGCAATGAGTGAGATAAGTGGACCGACTGCATGAATAAATAAACAAACGGATGAATAAATAAATGAAGTGGATGGATACCCACTCTTAGTTCTTTTGTTTTTGTGAAGGAGAAACATGAAACCTCATTAGTGCAATTTCCGTCTTCTGTCTTACCTTGGAGATATGTATTCCGTGTGTGCTTGTGTGTGTGCAGGTATGCATTTAAAAAATGCCTTTGATAAAAAAATATATATATTATTAAGAGGTGTTATTATAACAGGATAGAGTCGTATATGTGCTTAATACTACCTTATAGTGTCAATTAAATCTACATATTTGCATTACACACTGCGTGTCATTTTGTGATATATGTATTATTTATAGCCTCACATATTAGATTTTTAATATATGTAGTCTTTTTTGCGTCTGTATTAATAGTATTTTTATTTACTTCACTTTTATTGCGATGTTGCGCAGGCAGAGTGAATAAATAAGATTTAACCCACATGAATATTAATGAGTGAGGTTCCACTCACGCATTTTTCATTTTATTAAATACCCACACAGTGTGTTCATGAAGTGTAATCAGGACAGGGATTATGAAAACCTTCAGAATGATCATATTAATGCTGACACAGAAATCCCTGGAAAACGCAAAAGCGGAAGAAATGAATGTTGAGTGCCGATGAGAGACTGCTGTGTGATTGTCATCTTTTTGTCTTTTATTTTCTGTGCGATATTAATTTTTACTGTAATATTTTTATGAGGTGCCTAACATTATACTACAATAAATGTGAAGAACAATGAATATCTTATTAAATATTTGTGGTTGCAGGTGATGTGGACTGTGAAGTACCCCAAATCTGCTGCTTCGGTCTCTCTGCAATAATTCCTTGGCCCCTTGTCATTCCCTATAGTTACATTATGTAAATAAAATAATTGACTAAGATATGACCAGTAATTGACCCAATATGCCAGCCAGGCCAAAATGATAGATGTTTAGAGATTATACAGTATGTGGTGAATGGCTCATAACTGTGCACAGTTAAAGCACTTATTGGAAAAATTATTTCATCTGTGGAACATAAAAGATGTTGAATAATATTCTTTTAAATTCATTCGTTCATTGTTTGTTTATTTGTTTGTCAAACAGATTTGGAATAAAATGAAGGTCATTCATTATTGGATCATTCTATATATATACAGTGCCATTACGTAATCTTAAAGCAAAAACAATTGTGAAAGAATTTATAAAATTTTGCTCAACATTTGGTCTACCTCGTGTGATTCAGATGGATCAAGGAACAAATTTTAAATCTAAAGTGTTTGAACAAGTGTTGAATGGAATTTCACGTAGTCTCAAGCGCATATCATCCGCAATCACAGGGAGCTCTCGAGCGATTTCACCAGACACTTAAATCGATAATGCGAGCTCACTGTGCTGAGTCTGGTAAGGACTGGGCTGATGATCTTTGCGATAAGAGAAACCGTTCAAGAGTCGTTAGGTTACAGTCCTGCGGAGCTCATTTTTGGTCACACGGTTCGTGGCCCGTTGAAGTTAAGCGAATAATTGGTTGCTGATAACGTTCCGCTTGTTCCTGTGTCCGAATATGTTACTTCTATTCGTGAACACCTTCGCAAGGTATGTGAAAGAGCGAGAATTAATTTGAGTCTCGGGCTGATATGAAGGAGTATTATGACCGTAAATGTGTCACTCGTTCATTTCAGCTGGGCGAGTCAGTGTTGGTGTTATTGGCTACGCCAGGTTCTGCTTTGAAACCGAAATTCTCAGGTCCTTATACAGTGACGAAGAAATTGTCTGACACAAATTATTTGATTTGCATGCTTGATCGTCAAAGAAAGTTGCGATTGGTTCATGTTAACATGATAAAGTCTTATGTGAAGGATGAGCCTGCGTCAGCTGCACTTACAGTTAAGTCAAGTGCCGTTGTTGCGTTTCTGCCTGTCTGCCTGTTCTCCGTGCCTTCTGGTCGATTATCGAACTCTATAATATTGAATGATTTAGATGTTCATTGAAGTCATTTAACTTCGAATCAAAGAAAAGATATCGTTGCGATAATTGAAGATTCATGTTCACTCTTTTGTGATATTCCGTCACAGACTACAGTACTTTAGCATGATATCGATGCGCAGCCTATAAAGCAGCATCCTTATTGGCTTAATCCTAAGAAACGTGTGTTGATGAAAGCAGAGGTCGAGTACTTATGCCAAAATAACTTTGCGAGTCCCAGTCAGTGTGTGTGGAGTTTGCCTTGCTTGTTAGTCCCCAAGTCTGATTCGTCAGTTTGTTTTTGCACAGACTATCGTAAAATCAATGCAGTAATTAAACCTGATTATTTTATTCTTCCGTATGGAAGACTGCATTGATCGAGCTGGTCCTGCAAAGTTTGTAACAAAATTAGATCTTCTAAAGGGATACTGGCAAATACCCCTTACTCCGCGTGCCTATGAGATTTTGGCTTTTGTGCTTTAAAGGGATAATACACCCCAAAATGAAAATTCTGTCATTAATTACGCACCCTCATGTCGTTCCAAACCCGTAAGACCTCCGTTCATCTTCGGAACACAAATTAAGATATTTTTTATGAAATCGGGGCGCTCTCTGACCCTGCATAGACAGTAATGCAACTGAAATGTTCCCAGACCCAGAAACGTAGTGTAGGGTATCAGAGCGAATCAGACATTTGAATATTTGATCAGATTGGTGTTGAACAACCCAAAGAGCAGAATTCCACAGACAGGCCAAAGGCACCAGGATGTTCGTAAATCAGATCCTGGTGCCACGAGTCTGAAGCAAGCCTAACCAACCAACTCTTTCACAGAACATGTCCTTATGTTCACAGAATGGCACAGAAACTGTCATTTACAGATGTAGATGCACCAAAATGAACTCAAAAAGACTTATAAACGAATATCAGTCGATTGCTTAATTCCATATCATGTATGTAACCCACACATTTTACTATAATGTTCTAATCACTTATTGTGTATGTCTTTTTAATAACTATTGAATATGATTTATGTATTGGGAGGAGAAATATACAACACCTTGAGCAAAGACAATATCTAATTGGTCAAGGCACCATTTGGGATGTGTCCAACAGCCTGGTTTAAATACTCAGGACACCATCAAGCTAGGCTTCAAGTCATTGCTTCTAGCCTTTTTGCCACCGTGTTTTGACGCTGCTTTTTAGCGCTCCTTGAGCGTGCTCTGGCTTACACGCCAGCAGCTCCTCTAAAACCATGAGGAGAAAACCCATCTAGTCTCGTTACTTCTATTCTTCTACTTTAATTTATTTTCTTTTCCATTGAGAGTTTCGTGTTCTGAGTTAAGTTTTGTCTCTGAGTTCACCTTGAGTCTGTGACCACCTCAAAACTTCAACCAGCCCATAACTCCGCATCTTCAGCCAACGCCCAACCGCTGGCTTCCCAAGACGTCACTTCAACGACTACTGAACTTCCAGCCAATCAACAACCTCGGGAAACCCCCTTTTCTGCAAGGATGACAACAAAGGGAACCCCCCTACACAGGCAATGCAAGTACCTCCAGATTCTAGCTGAACTGGTGCATTTAATATAAATTTTAACCTAATTGAAGAACTCAATTCGAGGGTTAATTAAGTGATTGATGATCGTTCAGGTCTATGCAATTGCATATATTGCTGTAAACTTGGAATTTCACATTTTCATTCTCTTAAACTCATTCTTTCCTCACTTTCTCTCTTCCTGCAACTTGTGTGAATGTGTGTGTGTGTGTGTGTTTGTGTTAGACTAGTTTATATGTCTTAGATTTATCTAATAAAGCCTTATTTATACTGAAAAGAGAAGTATCTTGTTTAATGATTCCCTTTGAGCTAAATTGACCTGTTTCCCTTACAGTAGTAAGGACATTGGTAAAATAGTCCTTGTGACATCAGTGGCTCAACTTCAATTTTGCGAAGCTACGAGAATACTTTTTGTGCGCAAAGAAAACGCACAAAAACTTCCTGATTTATTCTGGTTACTTCCTGAATGTTTTTTTTAATTCAGGAAGTAACCAGAAGCATCCAGCTACATGACACATAGAGCAACTCCTGAGTTCACTTGAACAACATATTGAGCTAAATAGATCTGAAGAACTGGAATATAAACTGTGCCTGTGACCAAACGGTTAAAAAGACTTCACTACCATGAAGCAGAGTTCCTTTTGATGGTCACCGTTATGGTAGTTGTGCTACTGTTGCTTTTAGGGAACAATTAATTTCTTCATTTTTCATCATTGTGTTTTTATTTCCGTTATAATTATTTCCAGTTACCCCTTGTTTTCTTTTCAATCAAGCCTCTTCACTATCTCTCCATGTCTGCATCCATCCACAAATCCATCCATTCCACCCTATTTCTTCCTGTAGCTCTCTGTTTTTCAGTGGTGCTATTCTTTTCTGTGTGACACTTTGATTTCCGTTCCTTTATTGACCCTCCGCCCATCAGCGTCCTCCTACACACTGAACAAACACACACACACACAAACACTCAGATGCCGTTTTAAGTGCTTCCCACAGGTCTCACAAATTTCATATCAGATCACAATGGTGGTGTACAACAGCAGCGAGTCCCCGGTGCATTGAGTGCAAAGAGAGTGCGACCTCAATATCCTCCTGAAATAGCAACACACATTTAATATGGTCAAGGACTTAGGCAGGTTGAATTCATATGAGAGCACTTTCACTTTGCTTATCGGTTTCTGTGTCAACTCAAACACATACGTGTGTCGAATGTGTCGCTTTTGACCTATAACCTCACAATTCTTGTGGATAAGAGCTTGTATTTGTCTGTACGTCTTGTATCTCTCTCTGAAACTATTGGCACCTGCTTTGCTTGGGGCTCTGGATGGCAGCCATGTTGGATTAGGGTGCCATTTTTAATTATCAGCTTCTCTCAATTTTTCTCACTCCATCCTTATCAGCTCTCTCTCACATTACTCTTCTTCTTCTTTTTCTTTTTTATCTTCCTCATTCCTTTGAATCAGTGTCTTTCAGCTCTCTCCTTTCATTAATGGGTGCTCCTTCTCCTACGTTTGCTTTTGGCTCTGCGGACTTTAATTAAATAAACTTAATTTTGACATTCTTAAAAGTCTAAAAACAATGTCTACCAATATACAGTTTGTACAGTATTTTTAAAAGCTTGTGATCAGCGAGATTTTTTAAATGTGCTCTTTTTTTATATAAATCTCTCATGTTCACCAAGGCTGCATTTATTTGATCCAAAATTCAGTAAAAACAGAGATGAGAAGATTTTTTAAATGTGCTCTTTTTTTATATAAATCTCTCGTTCACCAAGGCTGCATTTATTTGATCCAAAATTCAGTAAAAACAGAGATGAGATAATCTAAGATATTATTTCAATTTGAAATAACTGTTTTCTAGTTATTTATATTTATACAGGAATGTATTCCTGTGATTAGAAAACAAAAATTTCAGCAGCCAGTGTCTTTATTTATTTATTTATTTTGCAGTGTAAAAGTATTTGTCACTTATGGACAATTGAATGCCTCTTTGCTAAATAAAATAAATAATTTCATTAAAAAATGAAATAAAGAAATCTTCTTAACCTCAACATTTCCAATGGTATGGTACCAGCAGAGAATTAAATTCAAATGTTGTGTTTTTTATATTTTTTTCTTGTTTTTAATTAATCTCAAACTATATATACAGTAGTCAACAATTGAAGTGGATCTAAAAAGTTTGTAAAAGTTGTCCTAAGACAAGAACGCATTTTGGTTTTAGGTTTTAGGACAACTTTGATAATAGGTTTTGATCCACCTCAAATGTTGATTACTGTAGGTTTTTTTTTTCTTCCCCAAAACAGCAGCAACACAAATTGACAGAATTCTCTTCTATTTTATTTTATTTATTTTTTTGTTTATTTGTTTGTTTGTTTGTTTGTCAATTGCCATCAATTTAATTGCTCTTTGTTAAATATAATAATAATAATAATAAGTTACAAATGAAATAAAGAAATTTTCTTAACCCCAACATTTTCAATGGCATGGTACCAGCAGTATTAAATTCAAATTTTGTATTTCTTCTTATTTTTTTCATATTGTAGTTATGATGTTGTTTTCCAAATGCACACAATTAAATATGTTTTAATTTTTGCATTATTTGACAAAGTTGCATTGATTGTACGTGAAACACTGCCATTATTCTGTTCACAAGTGATTTCTATTAGTTTTTTTTTAAATATTGTTCACATTCATATTAATGGTGACCCAGAAAGCATGTGTTCTGTCATGTATTTCAGCCTTCATACTGCGGAGACGGTTGTGTGTTTGTGCCAATCTTTTCCATTTGCAGTTCTGTCAGCTGTTTGTTTGCCACAAATCCACAACCTAAGATATTTGTACAGAAAACAGAACTGAAGAGGTGCTGTTCTTCTGAAATCGATTCCCTCTCTCTTCTTAAAAGCCTCTTCAAAACAAGTCATTCCCTTTGGTAAAGTCGCCTGCTACAGAGTTCGTTGTTTGCTATGTATCATAGGGGATCAAGCTCGAAATAGAACGTTGACATAGTCACACACTTGCACTGTATATGTGAACACTTAAAACACACACAAACTTACGAGTGTGTCTACACAATGGGCGAGAAGGTGGATCAAAGATGGTCGTCTTAAAGCACAGTTCAGTGCAAAGCATTATGTGATATCAACAGAGCAATCCCAGTATGCGTAATGTCTGTAATATTTACTTTGCAAATTTAGGATCTTGCTAAAAATATATATACACTACTCACAAAAAATTAGGGATATTCGACTTTCGGGTGAAATTTCAGAATGCACCTAAAATGCCTTTACAGGTGCCTTTAGGTTCACCTTTACAGGTGAACTTAATTTGACCTTCTCTAAACTTTTGAATGCACATGTCCAACTGTTAAATGTTTCAGTACGTATTGCATAACATGCTGTTCTCTAACGAGGTGATTAACCGCAAAAATCACAACAAGTGTCTGATCCATGAATTGACCACCAAATGTTCTGGTTCAATGACAATTTGTATTTAAACATTCCTCTTCATCATGCTGTTCACATTTTGACATCATGAGACCAAGACGACACCTAACAATTTATCAACAGTACCTGGCCATTGCGAAGCTTCAAACGGGATGTTCTCTGATGAAAGTCGATTCACATTAAGCAGAAATGATGGCCGCCAACGCTGTTGGAGACATCAAGGAGAATTCTATGCATCAGCCACTGTTGTCTGGTGTTACAGTCTGGGCAGGTGTGTCTAGTCAATACAGAACTGCCCTTCACCTTGTGCATGGTACCGTGACAAGCCAATACTACCTGAATAACATCATTAATCCAGTCATTCTGAATCCCATAGAAAACCTATGGGATCGGCTGAGTCGTTGTGTAGAGGGTCGTAACCCTGCACCCCAGAACCTCAATGACCTGAGGGCAGCCCTGCAAGAAGAGTGGAATGCCATGCCTCAGCAGACAATAAGTCGACTTGTGTACAGCATGAGACATCATTGTCAAGCTGTAATTGATGCTCAAGGACATATGGCAAGTTATTGAGACATTGACTTTTTTGTTGTGGTATACCCACCACTGTTGATAGATTTTGTTTCAATAAATAGTTTGAGATGAAGAGATTACCATTGCATGCTTCTACTTAAATGCCCTACTTTCATGATATAATACCACTGTAGCATGAAGTACATTTTCCATAAATTTCACTCGAAAGTCGAATATCCCTAATTTTTTTGTGAGTAGTGTATTACTTGCTAGATGCTAATGCTAACATGCTATCACTTGAAGCTTGCAACAAGGACCATGTCTTTGGTATTAAGACACAATTTTATGGTAGTAGTTTGTCTTAGTATTGGCTCACTGCCTTACTACATAATCAAAAGTGTGTACTTTCCCTCTGGTGAAGTACATTCTTCTGGTGTGCAATAAAATTATATGAATATGGATTTATTCTGTTCTCACATCCTCCTGGGAAGTCCCTACTTATGAGTTCGGAAGTCATAATTACAATGTGATGTCTGTTTTAAGTGATTTTGGTAGGAATAAAATGAATGTGTTGAGCAATTTCACATTTATTTTGTCTTTTTTTCACTTGCTGACAAAGATAGGAAGCTTTTTTTCTTACACTAATGCAAGAAAATGAAGAGAAAAGGGTGTGCATTAGGTGTGTAATTTGTGCTTTGTTTCATTTTGTCATTCTTGTGCATTACGTCTTACAAGCTTATTGCCTGATTAACTGGCTGAATTAAAATATTTTCTGATGAGCTTAAGTGTTATTCTTTATTAACAATACATAAAACACATGCAAACTAAGTTGTTCATTCAACAATCACAATGAAAATATATGCCATGCATCTCTAATGGCTTCCTAATTATTGATTGATTCACTGATTAATTGATTGATTTTTAAAGTTATTATTATTATTATTATTTTATTGTTGTTGTTGGTACTGAAAATAATAACAATTAAAGGTTTTTATTTATGTATTTGTTTTTATTTATTTTGTTGTTACTGTAAATGATAATAATAGTTTTCATTTATTTATTGTTGCACTATTATAATGTAAATAACAATTAAATGTTTCTTTATTGTTATTATTAATAACAGTTAAATGTATTTTTTTTATAAAAATATTTATTATTATTATTAATTACAATTAAATGTTATTTTTTATTAAAATATGTATTATTATTGTTATTATTATTATTATTGTTGTTGTTATTATAAATAACAATTGCATGTTACTTTTATTAAATATGTATTATTATTATTATTATTAATATTAATAATAATAATTCAATCTACATTTTTATTAAAATATGTATTATTATTATTATTGAGAAAGTAAAACTTTCTTTCTTTCTTTCAGAACCTGACCTTCATTTGCCATTGCCATGATTTCTTTTTTCTTTCCTGTTTGTCCAGAAATTAAACTTTTAATTAGAAAAAAAAAGCATTCTGTTTTCAGGTCATTGTATGTTTTTAATCAAAAATTGTTTAATATTTGTTACATATATTTAATAAATGAATAGACCAAGTAGACCAACATCGTGTCAACATTCAGGGGTGCTTCAAAGATGATAGACTTAAGAAAGGTACAACTGATTTGTCACTCACTTAAAGTTCTATATCAGAGAACAATGAAACCCCATTTTTTGCCATCACAGAAAAGCATACATACACAGAAACTTGTGAGTATTTGTTTTCACCTGATTGTGTGTAGCATGTGTGAAAAGTGCTTTTGTGGAGAGTTTTGTGGGTAATGTGTAAATGAGGGTTTCACTAGGCTATTCAAATGGACAAGCTGTAGGTATGAGGCACCATTAGCTACCATTAGCTTCCCGCTATGAGAGCCCTCTACTTTCAAACAATTACAGCCCCAATAATCACCGGACCTGGCTCAAACCTCTGCTAACTTCTCATTTGGTGTTAAAAAAAAAAAAATTCTCAAACTTTTAATTTCAGCAAGAAAAGGTCGGAGACTAAAGCTGCAATACAGCGGACTTTGCTTTATTGTGTTCAGTGAGAGCTGTAATGGCGTTGATTTGGGTTTCCCAATTGGCTTTCCCAAGACTGAAGGTTTTCGAGTGTGTGGCCCACATAAACGATTTCTAGTGTAGGACCTGTAACCGCAGTTATTGCGAGGCCTATTGGACCTCTGGCTGCTTAATGGCTGCCATAGCTGTCAGTCAATAGGCCCTGTGTAGGCAGGGTCAATCCCAAGAGGCCACAAATGGAAATGGGCGTTTGAAGTACAATCACTTTGGTTGGTGCCTACTTTAGTAAACTGCTATATTAGTTCAGGAATACACACATATACTGACTACTGTATGTATGCTAGCTGTCATTGTTGTAATTCATTTATGTTCATATATTTCTCAGTTTTGCAATTTGGTTTTAAATTGAACATGTTGGAATGTTATTGCATATATGTTTATGCAAGGTAAACAGTCTCGGTAATATTAATAAAGGCAATGACATTTTAAAAGAGCTCTGTATTAGCTGAAGCTACAGTAGGAGAGAGAGAAGCTTTAATAACCAGATGTGTTTTGAAGTTGATGCAGATTAGTGTGATGTTTGAAATATGCATCTATATTTTATTGGTTTATCATGTGGCAAGGTTGGAAACGCACACGTTTCTTCAAAAAGATGTTGATGTTTTAAATATAGATGCGAAAACCTGAAGAAAGGAAAGAAAGTAAGAGGGAGTGATGACTGTGGTTCACACGAATAGTGATCATTACTCCCCCACTAGGAAAAAAAAAAAATCTGTTGTTATGGTAAATTAAAACTATTGAAACCTGCTAGAAAAATGCATATACATATACTTTTTGAACTTGTAATAGAAAATGTAAACACATTAGATGTAAAACATACCATAATACAATGCTAACATCGGTTTATGCTGGCCAAAGCTGTGTCCCAATTGGTGGATTTGATTACTATTTGTGGACATGCAAAGTGCCGTTGCTTGCATGTGTCCGTTGGGTGTCCGTTTGCAGTTTGCCCAAATATGAATATTCAGTACATCATCATCTCAACATGTACCTTAATGTCATTCCAAACCTGTGTGAGTTTCTTTCCTTAATGGAACATTTTAAAGAATGTCCATGCTGTTCTTTTCCATACAATCAAAATAGATAGTGACCAAGGCTGTCCAAGGTCCAAAAAGCACAAAGGGGAATAAATGAATGTATGTATGTTTGTATGAATGAATGAATAAATGAATGAATGAATGAATTAATACATACATACTGATACTGTGCCAACATTTCTGTTAATTACAGAATGGTACTGTATATTGGTGCATGTACATTTTACAACTTGTAATAACCATATATTTCATTAGGTGATATATGTTAAAGGGTTAGTTCACCCCAAAATGAAAATTAGCTTTTTTGTTTTACTTACCCTCGAAGCATCCTAGGTGTATATGACTTTCTTCTTTCAGACGAATCCACTCAGAA
>NW_015552643.1:672715-681340 GCF_001515605.1 Sinocyclocheilus anshuiensis
GGTGTTGCAGTTGAACAGTCCACAAGTCGTCAAATAAAGCTCACGCATTCATAATAAAATGTGCCGCAGGCGGATCCGGGGGATGAATAAAGGCCCCCTGTAGCGAATCCATGAGTTTTTGTAAGAAAAATATCCATATTTCAAACGTAATAAACACTTTTCTCTCACTTCCGTTATCTGTCATACGCGGATTCATTCAGGCGGAAGGCGTATGACGTATGTGCAGCACGCGCGCTTCTGAGATATGCAAGTCTCACGAGTTTGTTTAATAGGAGCAAAGGAAGCAAAGTTTCCTTACTTTAGCAAAGGAAAACCAGTCTCCTCTTGGTTTATATCGAAATCCTCCGACATTTTTCTTTGCAAATCTTCGGTTTGTACTTCTAATTCGTGACCGGCGTTTTGTTTTGTTCTCTCTCCGCATTCGTCACTAATCACGCAATGCCGCGCGTCTTACGTCATCCAACGGAACTGCTTCAGTGGATGACAGTCAGCGGAAGTGAGAGAAAAGTGTTTATTACATTTGAAATATGGATATTTTTCTTACAAAAATTCATCCCCCGGAGCCATCTGCGGTTCGTTTTATTATGAATGCGCAAGCTTTATTTGATGACTTGTGGACTGTTCAAATGCAACACCTGCTGAGTGCCATTAAACAGCTTGAAAGATCAAAGACAATTTTTTATATAACTCCGACTGGATTCGTCTGAAAGAAGAAAGTCATATACACCTAGGATGCTTCGGGGGTAAGTAAAACACAAGCTAATTTTCATTTTTGGGTGAACTAACCCTTTAATATGCATGCCAAGTTATGTCATGAAACTCTAGATGGCGCAAGCTATGGGTCGTTAACACAAACTGATGATATTCACAGCGCTAAACTACTTGGCACAAGCTGATTGGTTCATGTTGCACACACAGCCAATGAGCTTACTGCTTTACATTTTAAATGGCTAGTTAGCGTTCACTAGAGCATTTCGCAGCACGCCTTCAGAGTTCCTCTGGAACCCTCCACATATAAATGATGTTAAACCATGTACATTTTTCACAATTTATGGTAAGATAACTAATTAACCAATTAACATTTTCACAAGATAATAAAGTTTTACTCCAGCATTTTACAGTCTTTTTATGTAAAATAAATAAATAAAGTGGTCATAAAAGTAGTCCATTTACACCTTATTTTTCAACGCGAAAGAATGAACTTCCGGATTAATTTGCCGCTGTTGGAAAATAATGCGAAGAATAACAACGTGCAGTAAACGGTAAATCTGTTTGCACTATAAACCAGTGTGTTCATAATTAAGATAATACATTAAAATAATATGGTAAGACACACCAATTTGCAATATCAAGCTGCACAATGAGCTGTTTTGTACAGCTAAAAATAGCTGGAAGCAAATAACACTGGAAGCCAGGCCCATAAAATGTACAAAATTTCGGCGCCTATACGGGAAAAATAAGGTGGATAACTTGTGCACTATATTTTCCGAGTGTTCTGAAACCATACAATAGCCTTTTTTTAAGGATCAAAAAGTCATTATTCTCTGAAAATCTTGCTTAACAGACTTGGTCACCATTCACAACATTCAACGCTGTTTGAACATATTCTAAATAACTCCTTTTGTGTTCCACAATGAAAAACATAATTGTGAAAGACACAGTTTCATTGTTACTAATGTGTTATCCCAGACAATAATAAGAATAATTTAAATATTGCATCTCAGAAGCTCGTAATCCATTTTTGTTGTCACACAAGTAACCCTCTTCCTAATGTTGTTTATGTCTCTTTCAGGCTGCCATTCGTGACGACTCCAGTTCACCTTTCTCAACTGTGGCGGAAGTCAAACCGCAGTGTTCAGCGTCCCCCAATCCGTAGCAGCACTCCCATGAGGGCCCCGAGCCAGCATCGATCGCACAGGTCAAAGGTCACCCGTGTGGGACTTGTTAGCTGGAGGCTGCGTGCAGCTAAAAGGTGATGTTAAACACAATATCGATCCAACATCCCTCCCTGATAGAGAGAAAAATGAAAGAAAGAAGAAATGAGCAAAAGAAAGGCACAAATGAGAGAGAAGAATAGAAGAAGCAAGAGAAACGGAGATAAGGAATGAGATGAGATGAAAGAGAAGATAGAATGAAAACTGGAGAACGAATTTGGCAACAAGAGAAGAATACAGAATATAGATTACAGGAAAAGAATGATAAATAGCATAAAATTGACATTTCAGTATTATGTAACAAATCCAGACCCTTACAAAAAGTATTATGGTACAAGGGCAGTATGGGGTTTATACAACCATTATGCATACAACAACAATAATAGTTGTTGTTGTTATTATTATTATTATTATATAAAATTTGGTAACACTTTATTTTAAGGTGTCCTTCTTACATGTACTTACCATTATAATAACAATAAATTATGCATAATTGCATGCAAGTAACCCTAAGCCAAACCCTAATCCTAACCCTAACCCTATAGTAAGTACATGTAGTTTATTAATATTACTCAGTACTTAAATGCATAATTACACTGTTACCAGGACACCTTAAAATAAAGTGTAACCTAAAATGTAAGTGATATTGTACTTACATATATAATACCACAGTGATGGTATCAAGTTATCACATTTCTCTGTTTTTAAATTACATTTTGATTTCCATATTGTTAATGTGGTCCACTATACATGTAACATTACCAATGATTTTTCATATTTCAGACAGAACACAACTTGTGAGCATATTCGTCTAACAGCTCAATGTCCGCTTATAAACATTCTCAGCTTTACATGCTGCAGTTCCAGCTTTGACTCATAGAGGGTGCTAATACTACAGTCATTGTGATATTGTCAAGTTGTTGCATATGGCTAATTACAACTTACAAAGCCGTGTGTGTGTGTGGAAGTTTTCACACGTAGGGTCTGCCTGACTAAATTCTGTCACGTGACTGGCTAAAAAGAAAGCACAATGAAGTCTATTGTTTTGAGGTGTCGACAGTTTGGAGCTTAATTATATGGTTAGGAGCCGAACGCAGAGCATGTGGCATTAAGATGATAGTGCGATATGTGTATGTGTGTGTGCGTGTGCGTGTTCATTAACTTTTGTGTTAAAGTCTGATCCATCCATCATGAAAGGACTGTCTGTGGTTGAACTCACATCAGCGTTAGCCTAATAAGAGATAGCTGTCTTCATTTCAACATTAACTGTTCCAATATTTCTACTTATGAAATGTGGCTATAGTAGATTTACTCTCGATGGAGTGTTAATTTGTGTGTGTGTGTGTCTGTCTGTGCTCAGCAATTTGTGGAGTGGTTTGAGTCTAGAGACTGTCAAGACCGTTATGTGCTCTCTCCTCATTACACAAGTCCCACTCCATTTGCAGCTCTCCTCTTGTTCTCTCCTCTCCTTAGTATTTTTCTCTTTTATACTTTCATGTAATTTCTCCTTCTCCTCTCCATTTACTGTCCATGTATATCCTCTCCTCTCCTCTCCTCTCCTCTCCTCTCCGTCTGCCTGCAGTGATCTCGTCCCACTCTGTTCCACCTTCAGCTGCTTTAAAAGTCTCTCACTCGCACACAGCAGTCCAGAAAGCATGAATATTTTCATACACATGCTCATAGACGCTGTTCTAATGCAGTGCATGCTTTTCACAACTGTGTATTTGTGTGCTTATATGTGTGTGTGTATTTCTGTAAATATGTGGGAGGGATCGAGATCCTCAGGAAGAATGCTCTTATTCGCAGTGTAATCTCACACACAGCGGTTGCCTCCGGTTCCACAGGTGAGTGTGTTATAAAAGAACAGTGTCCCACTGGGGAATGTCTGGTTTAGGAACTGATCTGGTTATGCACCGTCATAGTTTAACAGATGTGTGTGAGTGTGTGTGCGCGCGTGCTAAATACTGTGAAATATGCTTTTGTTTCCCTGAAACTTTTGCATTTTTCATGGATAGGTCAGAAATGTGTTTTAAATCTTTACAGAATAAAAACCCTTTTTTTTGTTTGTCCGCTTCAGGCAAGCATTTTTATTGTGTGTGTGTGTGTGTGTGTTTATCTGCGTCTGCTTCAGCCCTGGGTCCCCAATGGGACGTTTTTTCCTAGTTACAAATGGTTATTGAGATAAGATTACTCACCTGTAATGTGAGTTTAATTAAAGCCCTGGTTGTTTCCTGAGGCCGGCGGAGATTCTTTACTCAGTGGAGAGAGAGAAACAAACTCCTCCCCCAAGGACTCTAAATGTCACTCAACCATTTAAAACAATACACTACTGCATCTTTCATTTTTGCCCATCATTCCATCTCATCAATCCTTATTTAATTATTTTTTCTCTTATAGGAATAGTTCTGCCAAAAATGAAAATTGGCACCATTTAATCACCATCATGAATTCATTTCAGAAGTAGTTATTTTGCAGCTTGTCAGAGCTGCTCTTTCATACTGTACAATGAAAGAACATAACCAGAGATGGTCAAAATCAGTGACAAGAAAGTAGTTCACAAGAATCATGCTTTATATTCAATGTCTTCGGAAAGCAAAGACCAATACTTGGAACTGAAAAATACATACATACATACATACATAATTCAAGTTGTATTTTACAGAAAATATTTTTTCTTGCCATAGCTGTCAAATGCAATTTACCTTGTCAAGATAATATTTTTTTGAATAATAATAATATTCTTATTGTTTTTAACTTAAAAGTGTATTCAACAGTTCTTGCCTTGGTATCAGAATTAATATTGCGAAACAAATACTGATATTGACTGCTGAAATGTTGGTATTATGATAATACTATTGTGACGGGCATTGACCAAGCCATGATTTAGAGAACCGTCTGCCCAAAATTTCTCTTTGTCTTTCTATCTTTCTCTCTGCCCCATCTGCTCCCACTCATCTGTCCTTTGCAATTGATTCCTTATGAAATACAGCGCTGTTTATATTCACTCAGCACCCAACATGAGCGCACTGAAAGACATATTGATTTTTAAAGAATGTGTGTGTGTGTGCGTGTTTAAGAGCTAAGCAGTATCTTAGGCACAATCACAACCCCCCTACTGACACCGACAAACTGGCCTTGACACACAACGTTTCAGGCAATGAGAGAATGAGGAAAAAGAATCAAGTCTGAGCTTCAAGACGCTGTAAATCAAGAATCAAGACGCTGATGGAAGAGGAAGGATTTGCTGCTTGTTAAAGAGGCATTTAAAGAAAAGAGTTACAGTCGGTGTACGGGATATAAAAAAACAGGACAGACAGACGGATAGAATGAGTGCGAGAAGGGTTGTTAATGTGATGAATGCCATTTCCAGGCTACTGGGATGAAGAAGAGACACGCTAGTATGTGGCATTTGGTTCACTCTCTCTCCTTGTGTTGCCTATTTCCTTAGTTATTGTCGTTGACTGACCTTATCTACAACGTCATGTCTTTGGAATGGAATGCTGTTGATTACCACACACAATTATTTTGATTCGTCCCTCAATATAAATTATTAAAGTTTATATCAAATAATTTTTACTATTATTATACTATATATATTACTATTTGTTTCTAAATGAATCTGCATTTTAAATGAATCATGTGAACCAATGATTCAATGGCCCGTTCATTAAGAGAGAGAACAAAATTTACATGATTCCTGAATGAATCAGCTGTTCGAACCTTAAAAGTATTTAACCTTAAAAAAAAAAGTAATGTACACAAACCGAAATTGGCAATTTTTACATTTCTGGTTTTTAACCTTTCTGAAATAGACTGTTAATTTGCATACACTCAATTTTACAAACTTAGGGACGAATCAAAAGTATTATATGTGGTAAACAACAGCATGTTACAGATGCATACTATAGAGATTAGGCTATGAATAACCTGTCGTTTTTGTTTAAGGTAGAAAAAAACATGTCTGTGCATGTTTAAAGCTATTGCTTTTGGTCATCCCTAATTATTAATAAAAATACATTTCCAACAGAGTAGAAGAGCTGCAATTTTCTCAATGAATGCTGAAGGCAAATGGGGAATATGATTGTGTGTGCAGACATGTGCTTAAATTCAAATTTGTCCGTAATGTTTCCGTAATTGTAAAGGATAATGAGGCGCTCTGTGACTGTGTGGCTTTTATTGTTAGCATGATTAGTGTGTTAGCCTGATGTTTTTGATTTGTTTGAAACTCTACAAAGCGTGTCTTCCACATGCTCGTTTTGCTCCATGTCAGATCTCTCTTCTCTCTTTCATCACCTCATCGCACCCTGCCCTGTCAACGACTGGTGGTTGATGGAAACTGGAAGAAGGTTATGTAAACAAGCAACCCAGCTGCATTCTGATTGGCCCTGCGTGTGGAGTAACCTCACACGATTGTCCGTCACCGCTGAACTTTTGAGAAAGTCTGTGTTGATGAGCGAAAGTCACAGAAGAACTCCGTATTTACCGCTTGGGCTCTTTCTTTGTCTCCCACCTCTGCTCCGGCGTTCGTATGTTCTTTTCATTTAAGTTCAATAAAGTGCCACACGGATCCGTTCAGTCAACAAACCATGTCGCCCCCAGCCCTGGCTCTTATAGTCTCTCTGTCTCTCTGTCGGTAAAGAGTGGCTTTATACTGATCTGTTCAAAGCACACGGTGATTAATTTAAAGACAGACAGTGACTGACACAGACATCAAAAGACGAGTGCAGCTGAACTGATGGAGTGGATGCCAACTTCTGAATCAATGCTCAAAAAAGAAAGAGAGAGTGGCCCTGTTTCTCCTCCCTCAGCTTGCTTTTCTGATGTATCTGTCTTCATGAAACAAGGAGGCTGGTTTTAATCTTCTGACGGTGGTGTGAAATTATGAAACGTGTGTGTGTGTGTGTGTGTGTGTGTGTGAGAGAGCGGGGGTGGCGGGGTCTTTTCGTGTTTTCTGAATGATTAGGTTTTATTGAAGCTGCTCTGGCTTGTGGAGAGATTGTCACTGCTCTTTGTGCTTATGTCTGTGCCTGTGTGCAGTTCGTTTGTGGTTATTGCAAATGAATGGCTGTGATTGTAATGATTTTATGCATGTACAACAGTCACTTCTGGTCCTCTAATCTGATTGACTGAGAGATCTTTCCAGCCTTGTGATATTGTACCAGTATCACCATGGGAACCTTTTTACCATTTATATCAGTCCGCTTGCAGCATTTCTTACAGTAAGCTTCATGGTGGACGATCATATATATCAGTACAGGTTTAC
Source organism: Sinocyclocheilus anshuiensis (assembly GCF_001515605.1). Taxonomy (NCBI): domain Eukaryota; kingdom Metazoa; phylum Chordata; class Actinopteri; order Cypriniformes; family Cyprinidae; genus Sinocyclocheilus; species Sinocyclocheilus anshuiensis. The sequence goes on from NW_015552643.1 coordinate 679,913, forward strand.
AAATTCAACTCTTGTTGTGTCATGGAATGTAGTTTTAAGAGTTTTTTAGGTGAGAATATGCTTGTTAAAACTTCAAATATGCGGTTTGTTAATAATGTTAATACTTTAAATTTGCTTCAACATTTTCAGAGATATGAGCTCCAGGGCGTCAGCGGCAATTCAGCGCTCATGAACCCGCAGAGAGCAGCCTTACCTCGGCCAGATCTTCAGGAATTTGCCGCTTGTTCTGATGTCTCTATAGTGGCTAAACATGAGATATAATTCATTTTGGGTAAGTCTAACAGGCAGTCTTTGCTCTCATTAATCTATTATTTGTTCCAGAGCAAATATTTTTGACTGAGGGCAAAGGTTCATAACATTGTTTATTTAACTTAAGCTATTATATGGTAACAAGAGACGGTCTTTTTGAGTGAGTCAGTAGCGAATACTTTTATATTGAAAGAGACTAAAACAGGGTTGTAAACAAGGACATTATTTTTACTTTTTTAGCAACACCTTGTAACCAGCAAATCCACTGACTAGCGTCATCATGGGAAATCCCTATAACAGATGAAAGGATAGTTCGACAAATATATTGCTTTCCTCAGTGGACATTCAAACTAATGTTTTATTGTGATTATGAGATTGAGCTGAAGAATAAATGCTGTATCAGATGCAGGTAGTCACACATCTCTGTCTCATAATAATCTACATAATACAGTAAGCTTTTTAAAATGACATTTTCAAATTAGTAGCGGAGGTTTGGGCTCAACTGTTAAAGTGTCAACTTGAGATTTGAATCTGTGGCAGAAGGAAGTAGTTCTGCACACATTTGTTTCTTATTTAATTACATACTAGTGCCATCAAACTGTTGTATAAACATAATATCACACTTATAGTCATGCAATATTGCTCAATTTAATGCATACTTGCTGAATAAAATGATTGATTTCTACAAACTTGTACATGTTGTTACTGCTGTTTGTTACTGCTGGATCAGTATAAATTAAAGGCAATATAACAATAATGTATATTTATTATTTGCATTACAATAATGAAAATGTGATTTGATTTTATTGCAGTGTTGACAATTTAGGTTAATAACTTGTTAGATACTTAAAAATTGTAATAAAAAAATATTTAATTAAAAAAATCTCAGTGGTCCTACAACATCATCTATAAGCAAAGTATAGCATAATTCTTATTTTGGGGTAAAACATGACCAAGATGTGTTCTTGACAGGTTTTCTCAGATTCACCCAAACAATATATCTGATTGTCAGAGGCCAGGACTGCTTAATGTTAAAGGGTCATGAAACCCCAAAATACTTTTCTTTGAGATGTTAGCATATATGTACAGGTTGCATATCAGTGAAAACAAAAATAACACTCATTATGTCTACTATTAACGGGAAAAAAGGTTGTTATTTTTTTTTTTTTTTGGGAGCAT
>NW_015552643.1:681350-683605 GCF_001515605.1 Sinocyclocheilus anshuiensis
TTCATTCTTCGGGTTCAAAAAGCAATTATTGAATCAATGACTAAATCTAGAAGTATATAGAAATACAGAACAAAAAGCTGTAGACTACTCCACAAATGGCATTTTAACATTCTTGTACCTTGACTGTATGTTCCTCTTTCTACTTTTCTCTTGCTCTTCATTGTCTGCGATGCATTTAAACAGAGTCACCAGCAGATTCACAGTACAAAAACGAGAAAAAGTGAGCGAGAGAGAAAATAGGGTCTTTTAAGTGATTTGTGTGTCTTGTGTGTATCCTAAAAGTACTCAGTGACCTGAAACGCTGCTCAGTGATATTTCTCTCTGACGTGACTTAACAAAATAAATATGCATCTACAAATAAATAGAATAAAATAGAGCCAAAAAAGTTGTGTTCATGTGCAATAGAAATGATAAAAAAAAAAAAAACCTATAAAAATGTTTCATGAAAACTCACCACAATGAAGCTGTGCTTCACTGAATGGTTGTTAGGGGGTTGAAAGGTGGTTGCTAGGGTTTCTGAGTGGTTGTCAGGTGGTAAGTCTTTATGATATCCTTGTCCCTAGATAACTCCAATCTCTCAGTCAAACCACTTTTTGAGGAAACTGAAAATATCTAGATAAGTTGCAGTGATTCGCTGATGAATCAGTGCCAGGTGTCTACCCAAATTAAAATGCCAGGTAACAGATTAAAAGACATAACATTTACAATTGCAGCCGGCTCATTACTCCAGACAGATGTGTCTTTATGTCATCAGGCCCTCTCACAGACCGAAAGAGACGGAGAATATGCAAAGAGAGAGGCTGAACGCTCACTTTTAATGGATATTTAAAGGGTAAGTCAAAGACCTGCAGAAATTACAAGCATTTCTGAGAGGTCGCTCCAGAAACTAAAAAAAAAAACGGTTAATGAAATGAACATTAACAGTATCTCTGAAATATTTCCTTTCAAAACACTCCATTCTGCTTGTCATTTCCTCAGCTAATACCTTTCTGAATTAAAACAGCCGAAAGGTTATCGTAATCCAATTTCAAAGACAATAGCCTTCCGGGACCCCTTGGAGCAATGCGGGAACCATCGGCGTTCATATCAGGATTGCTTCCCGTGCTTGCCGAGTGTAGATTACAACAGAGAGGGAAATAATTATGTCTTTGCATGAGAGGGAGACAGAAATATCTCTTTGACTTATTGAAGATGGCAGTGCAGAATTTGCTTTCATATACGCAGAGAGTCTGCGTCTTGAAGCAGTAAACAAGGAGGAATCTTTTTGTCCGTCTTCTCTGTCTAATGCAATATCGCAGTGGTAAACAGAAGTCACAGTCTTTAATGAAGTCGTAGCTTTTGGTCTCAGCTGACAGAGGATGATACGGATGCTGGTATTGTGCTGATTAAACCGAAGGCCTTGTGTGCGAAAATTAAGCCGGGCTGAAAATTCGGTTCAAGGAGAGACGTTTTCTCGCATCTTGCTTCTTACGTCTTGCATCTTATGGGTACAAAACGAGTTGTGTAACACAGACGCATGACAAAAGGTACATGCTGATGTATTCTTTCATTATACTCTGTTCCTTTTCTTAGTGAGCTAACTCACTGCCCGCTATCTACCAAATCATCGTCCAAGCCTCGGAACGTCATAGTGAATGGTTTGGAACACTCTGCATTGGCAGCTACTCCACACACTACACATGGAACATGGGAAACCAAGCTGGAACATCTAAGCATGCCATTATCTGTTAAACTAATCATTAGCTGGCTTACTTGTGCCAAAACCCAGCCTGTCCACCCAAATAGTTCACCCAAAAATTTAAATTCTGTCATTAAATTACTCACTCTCATGTCGTTCCAAACCTGAAAAAACTGACTCGGAAGATAAGAAACGAAATAAATTCTAAATTCTAAATTTCTTTGTATTGTAAAATGTATTCTCGTAGCTTCATAATAGGGGTGCTCCAATCAGGATTTTTGAGGCCAATCACCGATCACAGTATCTGCCGATACGATCACCGATACCGATCTTTTTAAAGCCTTCTTTTTACTTTTAGTAATGTAGAAGACGCTTTTATCCAAAGCAACTTACACATGAGGACAATAGAAGCAATCAAAACTAACAAAAGAGCAACAATATATGAAGAGTTCATTTGCAAAAACCGATAACTCCATTTTTATTTTATTTTCAGAAATCACTTTTTTTTATTGTGCATTCCAAGTAATATCAATCAAACTGTAGTTGGGTTGTTTTGATTAAGTAATAATAACTTAAA
>NW_015552643.1:683686-698161 GCF_001515605.1 Sinocyclocheilus anshuiensis
TGCAATAGTCCAGCCTGGATAGAACAAGAGCTTAAACAAGGAATTGTGTTGCATGTTCTGAAAGAAAGAAACAAGAAACTTATTTTTATCATGTAGAATTATTTATAGTGATGATCCAATCAAAATTTTTAGACATTTATTCAGTGCCTGAATTTCATTTTTGAAAATGAATTCCGCTCTTATGGTGCTTTTCCACTGCGTGGTATGACTCGGCTCGGCACGGCATGGCTCGGCTCGGCTCGGTTTGCATTGGTGCGCTCGTTCAAAACAGTTGCGTTCAATCCTTCGCTGGCTGTGGTGATTTAAATCTAGCGGGTCTGTTATGTCTCGTGTCGCAAGTTCTCTCCGGCCAATCAGTGATCAGCAGAGTTTACACGTCACTTTTTTGTAATGGTTCGGTTCACTTGGAACCTCAACTGAGGTGGTACTGAAAAAAGTACCAGGTACCAGGTAAGAGGGTATTTTTTAATCTGAGGGGTGGTTGGGCATTTTTTAGACATTTAAAAAAAATATATATATATTTATATCATCTAAATGTTTGACCATGCACTGCATTTTTGTTTTGAGAATCGTGAAATTGTTGCACAATAGCTTACACACAGCACAAGCCTGATTTCGTGAGCTGTTTGTGAGGTGTTCTTTTACACCAGGTTCACACATACTCCGTTTAAGGTGCGTATGCAGTCCATGTGTGGTACGTAAGTGGTGCAGAAGCAGCACTGACTGTGCTTTTACACAGGTGCACCTGATCCATGACTGTTTACTACAAACACAACATTTTTCCATTATTTTGATTTCAAATCCAAACATTGTTACTGAAAATGCTTTTTCAGCATTTTTTTTTTACACAGTATACAGTACTACAATCTTTCATAGCATTTATTGCGTATCCGTTATCATGAGCGCAGAAAAAAATAAGCACGGCAAACGGAGTTAACCTGGCATTATGTGTGTTCGCGCGCTTCGAGTGTGCATGAGCGCCCGGTCTCCAGGAGAGTGCGTGAACGCTGAATGGTTTAAACACTGGCTAGAATTAAAAAGAAATGCAATTTATAAACTTTAGTGAGATGGGACACTGCCTCGATTGTGCAAGTGACAGTTCCTGTGTCGACTTTGCAGCATGCAGCTTGCTTATAGTCAAGTCACCTTTATTTATATAGTGCTTTTAACAATACAGATTGTGTCAAAGCAACTGTACAGCATCGATCTGCCGCCCGCAGACGCATTATAGTGCAGACGCAATGTGATTTGAAGCCATTTGCGCATTTTGAGAGAGAAAGAGAGAGCGAGCGCGGTGATTCATTCACGCTGTTTGTGAAAATATGTCTCACAGAAAGTTTTGAAATTACTTTAAGTTATTTAATGAAGAAATAGGAATTGTACCTCAACCTTCAGAATTATAATTATTTCACCCACGCCGGACAGAGACTGAGACTGTGCTGCTGCCTGTCATGCCAAACCTCTGACGGCAGGTCAGCTTTAGATCGGTTTATGAGATCGGCCTTTTTAGAGACCGCCGATCAATCATCCCAAAGCGATTATCGACCGATTGTGATCGGTAGCCGATCAATCGGAGCACCCCTAATTTTAATATGAATTTTTTTTTGTTTACCTGCATGTCATGTTTTTTAAAATAAGTATTTTAGTTAGATTGTTATTTTTAAATAATTTATTTTAATGTTACATTTTTATGATTTAATTAATTATTAGCTTTAAAATATAGTGCAATCAGTTCGGATTGCATAAAATACAGTGCAATACAAAATACAGTGCAATCAATTCGGACATCGCACAGTGCTCTTTCAATAAATGCACTGCTTAATAGATGTGTTTTGAGTCTAGATTTAAATGTGACTAATGTTTTAGCACATCTGATCTCTTCTGGAAGCTGTTTCCACTGCGGGCGACCATTACAATAGTCCACCCTGCTTGTGATAAAGGCATGAACAAGTTTCTCCAAGTCTTGACTGGAAACAAAACATCTAATTCTTGCAATGTTTTTGAGATGATAGTATGCTGATTTAGATACAGATGATAGTATGCTGATCGGTAGACGATCAATCGGAGCACCCCTACTTCATAACATTACGGTTGAACCACTGATGTCACATGGACTATTTTAATGATGTCCTTACTACCTTTCTGGGCCTTAAATGTATCAGTTGCGTTGCTGTCTATGCAGGCTCAGAAATCTCTCGGATTTCATCAAAAATATCTTAACTTTCTGAAGATGAACGAAGGGTTTATGGGCTTAGAACGACATGAGGGTGAGTAATTGATGACATAATTTTTCATTTTTTGGTGAACTGTCCCTTTAAGCAGGTATTACCAGTTGCTTTTTTTGTTGTTAGTCCAAGGTGATTTACTATTTTCTTTGAAGGCTAGAAACGTCGAACCCAGCATTGTTAAATGGGACTAGCAACTGTGACAGCTGCTGTTGATAAGCTGGAGTAATGTTTGAACTGAATTTTTTATATTTTTTTTATTATTTATATCTAACTGTTAAAACAAAACAGCATTCACAAATATGTTTGCTTTGGTCTACTTATGTACATGAAAAAAAAGTTCATAAAATCACATCCTAGTAAGATATAAGTCAATACTTTTTTTTAACGCTATAACTTTTTAACCAAATACTTACAACATTTTCTCTCCAAAAATAAAAAATTAAAAAAGTGTCACTGGTGTGAAATAAATCGTGGGATAGTCTAGTCCGCAAAGGATCCATCTATTGTATCCTTCATGGCCCGGAAAATGAATAATGCATTTAGAGGCCTTCGTTGCACTGCTATGATTCAGTCTTCGAATGCAGCCTTCGAAGGATGCAGCCTCTGAATTGGGGCACAGCCACAGTTTAAAATGAGCATTTTGCTAAGCTAACAACATTATATTCTAATAAGAATAAAACTCATAGCAAATAATGGGTATAATAATAGATTTTTAATTGCATTAATCTATATTGATGATTTTCTTGCAACAAAATTGCATTCAATATTGCCTTACTTACCTATTAGACACATTAACAGCTGTTCATTCAAATAAAAATGCTTATCTCACTGCATTTTTGCACACAGTATGTGTGTTGCTGTGAACAGGACTTAAATAGGCAGCTTACTAGATTTAGCAACAGAGCAATTACCTTCAAATGTGGATAGTGACCAATATCTCACTCTATATGTGTGTTTGGGGCAGGTGGGGGTTTGTGTATGTGATTGTCGCTCATTAGGGTGGCAGCAGTTATGATTGTCAGCCCAGGCTAATGGGTGTCCATAGAAAAGCACAGTAATGGGCCACTGTGCCAAGGAGCAATGGATCACTTTCCTATCAAAACTAGCCTTTGGGCCTCGGCTTCAATATATCCATCAAACTGTTTGTGTGTGCGCTCGTGTGTGTTGCATCAGATGCACAATGGGAGATAATTGTGATGGTGTGGACACAGCCATGCATCAAAGTCACATGTTGGATTGATGCTCTAGACTGTAATGATCTCACATTGAAATGACAAATATGCACATTCTCTCCATGTTTCTCTCTTTTTCTCTCTCCTTTTCTAGTAATGTGTTTTTAATGTCACTGAGGTTATCGTTTCGTGTTGTTATTTTGTTTTGATCTTTGATATATGTAAAAAAAGAGAGCGTTTGCATAGATGGTGTAGTTGCGACATCTGCAGCAGGGGCTAACGGGACCATTCTATTTTATTTTTTATTTTTGTTTTAAACTCACCTAATTTTCACACTTTTGTATTTTGCTTCTCATGTAAATGCATCTTTCTTTAAAGGAATAATTCGCTCAAAAATGAAAATTTGCTGAAAATTTACTTGGCAATTCATGATGTTGATAAGGTTGGTTCATCATTGAAACAGATTTGGAGAAATGTATCGTTGCGTCACTTGCTCACCAATGGATCCTCTGCAGTGAATGGGTGCCATCAGAATGAGAGTCTAAATAACTGATTAAAAACATCACAATATTCCACAAGTAACTCCAGGCCATCAGTTAAACATCTTGTGAAACAAAAAGCTGTGTTTATAAGACACAAATCCATAATTAAGAATTTTTTTATATTCAAACCTGGCTAAAATATGAGTCCTATATCCATAATATTGCTTTCTCCAGTGAAAAAAAAAAAAAATTGTCTGAATCAGGAGAGAAATATGCACAGGTCAAGCAATTTTTACATGTGAAAACAGTGCAGAATAGTTCTAAACAAATATGTTGGTGGATTTTTGTGTATTATTATTATGTTTTTATCAGCCGTTTGAGCTCTTATTCTGACGGCACCCATTCACTGAATATGATCCATTGGTGAGCAAGTGATATAATGCTACATTTTTTCCAAATCTGTTCCAGTGAAGAAACAAACAAACTCATCAGCTCAGCAAATTTACATTTTTACAAATTATTTATTTTTAAAATGATTATTATTAGTATTTATTTATTTATTTTTATAAACATGTTGCTTTTCATTAGAGCATTGAATAGACTTTCAAATACACTCATGTAAACATTTATTTTATTTTATATACATTTTTCTATACCTTGAATCTGCATGCACATCATCACACCCACAAGCCACTCTGTACAGTCTCGTCATGTTAAAAAAAAAATCTTCTTTCAAAGATGATTTGTTTTACTAAGCCTCCAGAACAGAAGCTTTCACTGAGCTTAAACTGAATAAATAATGCAGAATTCAAGGAACTACAAGACACAAAACTCATGTTTCCTGTGGAAATTACTCAGATATGAAAGTCTACAAACCTGCATTTCTGATAAGGTCACATACGTATTATTCTCAAAGCCAAACGCAGACTGCAAGACTTATGCTCGTTGCCCTTTTATGTTTTAAGTATGTGAGTAGTCTGCGACAAAAAGCACCATATCATAGCCAGCATGCAATGTGCCTTGATCTTGTAACAGATGCTCCTAGTCTGCAAAAAGTGCACGATGATGACAAAAAAAAAAAAAAAAACAAGACACTGAAATCTTTAAATAAATCCTTATATGTGCTGGGCAACAGTAGTTAACTGTATTAAACCAGACTAGATGTGTGTTTTTGCACCCATCTGACATGGTTTTCTCAATATCAAACATTTTAGTAGTCAATTTTTCAGGTTCGGTATGCCTACATTATGTTACATAATTTGCATGTGCAACTCCCACACTAGTGTTAATTTAAAGTTTTTGTTTTCTAAGGTCATGCATTTTATATGCTGCACATTGCTTAGTCTTAAATACGTTTCACATTTTCATTAGAAGTGCACTAAATCTAATAATCAGTCTGTAATCTACTAATAAGTGGGGTCATAATTATATATATATATATATATATACACAGCACATACAGCATGAAAAAGCTCACGTGGCTTGAATGGAATAATTGACCTTTTTCTCTCCTCGGGCTATTCTACAGGCATCTTGCTGAGTTATATCTTTTATTATATTCATGCCTTTGTGTGTCTTTGGCCCCGAGCAGATCTAATGATCTCCCAGATGCACCATTTCATAATCTATAACCAGCCCAGCAGAGCCCAGGTGCTTTGATTCTCAGCGATTGCCCACGCTCGGCCTCAATCAGGTGACCGGGATTTAACCAAATGGCCTTGCCGCTGTTGTTTAGCTCTTTAAATGTTTTAAAAGACGACTGGGCTTTAAAGTGGTAGGGTGAGCGGGAAAAAGGCTTCCAATTTAAATGACGGAGAACACAGGGGCGAATGAAACCGCTGGGTCAGGGCTTTCATCTACCGGTGCGGTGCCCCACCGCTTTAATGGCCGACCAGAGAAAAAATGGCAATCGTAAATATGGTTTTGATTTTCTTGTCAGCTGCAACAACAAAGTTACAAGCCGAGAATATTAGGCGCCATTGATCGCTGTCTGTTTGGGAACATAACAAATGATTACCTTTTTTGTGGGTCTCAGGATATAAAAGTACCGGTCTGGGTGTCTTTTGCGCGGACAGGGGCGCTGGCATTAACACAAATTAGAGCCCACCGTTAAAGGCCCACATCAATTTTCAGGGAATGTGCTTTTGTCATTACTGTGGCGATTGGGTGCTGTAAAGCGTGGCGACGTGCACATGTTTGAGCCGGGGGAGGCTAGGAAAGCAGACCATTAAATACCTTGATTTACGTTCTCTCTCTCTCTCACACACACACACACACACACACACACAATCACGATCACAAACTCATTATTGGTTACACAAACCTACACACGCCGTCGTTTTCCTCTGAATGTCTGCATAAGCTGCTATGTTCTTCTATTCTTCTATAATTGCTCTTCTCTGAATTCTACACTAAGGAAGTAGACTGTTCCTGTGGGTATACGTATATCAGAAAGGCACTTCTCCTCAGGAACATTATGCAACCTTGGCCTTTTTCTATGCAGGATGTGTTTTTTTAATGTAAGTGAATAACATAAGTACACCAACCGTAATAGTCTTGTAGTGAATATGTGAATCTGAGTCACGGCGGTAGCCTTGAAGCAGTTGCTTCGGCATGTAAACGTCATAACGCTTTGATCACAATACGTGTTTATCTAATAATTTCTTCCTCTGCAGATGAATGGAGAAGATGAGATAAAATAAAGTGAGTCATGATATCTTATGACATTAAAAACTTCCAGAAACGTCCCTTGCTTCTTATGGAATCCAAAATGACAATTCTGTCACCATTTATGCACATTCCAAACCTATACGCATGGAAAAATGTGTACAGGCTTTGTGTTTAAAATTTCTATCAGTGAAAAAATGAACAGCTCCTACAAGTATTTTGCCAATATTACTCAGAAAATAAAGCAAAAAATACAATTCTAGCTTAATCTGCTCACACCTTAGTTTAGGGACCAATTCTTAAGGTCCTTGCACACTGAGTCCGAAATTTTCGTATGGGTTTTTTTCTTTCTTTTTTTTTTTCGTATTCGTCATCCTTTCTTATGAAAATGCTTGCTACGGATGCAAAACTGCATTTTTTTTTTAATGACGGATTAACGTTTCGGAGGAAGTGTGTAAACGTGATTGACACAACGTGAGGTCGTATTTATTTTTAACGTGCAAAAATTACGGATGAGAATTTCGGACTCAGTGTGCAAAGACCGTTACTAATAACTAACTATTAACAATTACTTTAGTCTCAGTAAACTCCTAATTTGCGGCTCATTAATAGTTAGTAAGGTAGTTATGTTTAGGTTGAAGGATCTAAAATATGGTCATGCAGAATAAGGCATTAATATGTTCTGGATATGTACAGTATATATAAATAGCCAACAGGCTAATAAGATGCATATTAAGCAACTAATTAATGAGAATTGGTAACTTAAATACTAACACCTTATAATGCGGTCTATTAGTTGACATTAGTTAATGTTACTTATTATAATATTTGGTATAGTATTTTTTTAATCTTAAATAAAAGTTAAAGTTAGTTAATAAAAATACAATTATCCAATGTTAGTTCATATTAGCTCAGATTCATTAAAAAAATAGCAGATACAACTTTTGATTTTGACAATGTATTACTAAATGTTAAAATTACATTTAACTAAGATTAATAAATACTTTATAAGTATATTACATTGCTCGTTAACTAATATATTAACTAATGGTAACAAATTCTAGCTTGATCCAATTAGTACTTTCCATTTTTGAATGTTTAAATGGTAACACTTAAAGGGGTCATGTGATGCGATTTCAAGTTTTCCTTTCTCAAGTTGACATTAACAATGAGGAAATGGAAACTTATTGTAAAGTGTTAACATTTAAATATGCACTGACATATGGGTGTATTGACAGCAATGAAGACATGAAAGTGCATATGCACAGCTTTAGAAATGATAAAATCCTTTGAAACAAGTTGAATCTCATTGGTAAAAAAAAAGATCAAATCAACCAACTTATTTTATAATTTCAGCATTCTGTAGAACATTTGTACTGTGCATCTCTGTTTTAGACATTAATATGTTAATAACATACATCTATGCAGATGAACAAAGGCCATGTGTCCTAGAACACTTTATTTACAAATTGCATATGATTGCTTAATCTTGGACAATTAAATCATTCTAGTTCTTCCTCTAAAGCATTCATTGTATCATTCAGGTCTTGCAGACACAATTTTTCTAGGGAGCCTAGAAAAAAAAAAAAAAAAAACTCTCTGCCCTTACTTCCCGAAGTTGCATAAAACCAGTGGGCGAATGCAAGACCTGGGACTTTTTCATTGACTTTTTAGAAAAAGGAATAAATGGTTCTAGCTCTGCTGTGTTTGATTCCACTGACCAGTTTTGCAGGGGAGTAATTGTGTTCACTGCCACACTTTTTCACAGATTCAGTAATAAGAGGAAATGGTTTGTGAGAAATAGCCCTCTAAACATGTCCTAAAAGACATTTGCAGTGGCGTTTGCCCTGCAGTCTTCTGTTATTATTTCTTAAGTCTATGTGAAAACCCCCTGGAGTAAAGAAGAGGGCATGTGGTTTCCATTTCAGATCCTCTTTTTCTCCTGGTGAAGGTATCAGGAGGTTTCAGCTGGGTCTAATTCACCCACGCAGACCAATGAGTCAGATTCCACTCAGACTCCACTTGCTAGAACAAGCATAATGGAGCTTGTTTACTCTTCTTTATCGGCCTTCTTGGTTGTGTAATCGTTTGTGTTGTTGTGCACTTTTGTCACCCATAACCCAACAGATTCTATAACCTCATTTACATTTGGAGCTCTGAGATATAATATACCTCTATAGTCAGTGTTGGGGAGTAACTAGTTACATGTAACGGTGTTACGTAATTTAATTACAAAATAAATGTAACTGTAATAAGTTACAGTTACTAAGAAAAAATGTGTAATTAAATTACAGTTACTTATGAAAATTTTAACGTGTAACCTATTACATTTCCAAAGTAACCTTCCCAACACTGTCTATATTTCACAGAATGTGCTGGATATATACAACTTCTACTCTGTCAGTGACATCTGTGTCATGTGTTAAAGTCCTTAGAAGGAAAGTCTGTGGGGAAACGACAGCAACAGTTGATTGGAAATATTTTAATTGCATAGTTTCACTGTAGTTACTATGTCAGTGTTGTTATTGTTAACTAAAATGAAAAAAATAAATACATAAAAGTAATTTTCTCACTGCAAAAAATGATTTTCTTAATATTTTTGTCTTCTTTTCTAGTATCTAAAATTCTAGATGTAGTATCTAGTATCTAAGATGAATTTACTTTACAAGTAAAATAACCTAAGATATTATGCCTTGTTTTCTGAAATAATTATAAAAACGTTGTTAGTTTTTGCTTAAAACAAGCAAAAATATCTGTCAATGGGGCAAGAAAAAAAAAATCTTGTTTAGACTTTGAATTAAGATTATTTTTCTTACCTCATTGGCAGATATTTTTGCTTGTTTTAAGCAAAAACTAACAACATTTTTGATTATTTCTTTTAGAAAACACGACTTAATATCTTAAGCCATTTTACTTGTCAAGTAAATGCATCTTGATTCACAAATTCTTAGATATTTATATTAGAAAACAAGACAAAAATGCAAAGTATTTTTATTTATTTATTTATTTATTGCCATGCTTTAACTGGAATAAAGCTGAAATAAAATGATATATAGATAAATATAAGACTAAATGAACAATATTTAAAACTTCAAGTACTAAAATTGCAAAATAAAATATATAAATAAAAAAATGTACAAAAATGAAAAATAATGCGCGAAAACGGTACTGTGCTCGCAGCACGTGCTCTTCAATTGCACGCACAAAGGCGCCGGCGCGCGCTGTAGCCTTTGCTTGTTTTAAGCAAAAACTAACAACATTTTTGATTATTTCTTTTAGAAAACAAGACTTAATATCTTAAGCCATTTTACTTGTCAAGTAAATGCATCTTGATTCACAAATTCTTAGATATTTATATTAGAAAACAAGACAAAAATGCAAAGTATTTTTATTTATTTATTTATTTATTGCCATGCTTTAACTGGAATAAAGCTGAAATAAAATGATATATAGATAAATATAAGACTAAATGAACAATATTTAAAAATTCAAGTACTAAAATTGCAAATTAAAATATATAAATAAAAAAATGTACAAAAATGAAAAATAATGCGCGAAAACGGTACTGTGCTCGCAGCACGTGCTCTTCAATTGCACGCACAAAGGCGCCGGCGCGCGCTGTAGCCTGTATCCTTTCATATCAAAGCGCAAAATAAACTACGTGCATGCAATGCCGTGGACAGTTAATTCATGAAGTTACCGAAAAGGTGATTAAAGCTGCCTTAAAACTGTGCATTCATGTAATATATTTTATATGAGTAACATTTAAGAGCATGTCTCTGAAATGGTTTTCAAAACTGTCCTGGAGCAGCCCAGCACTGTTTCACTCATCTAATACACCCAATTTAACTAGTCAGCTCATTAATAGAGACTTTAAGACCTGAAGTGGGTCAGAAAAGGTAAAAAGCAACCGACGTGACGTCGGGAGTGACCGACTGAAAGGGAACTTTAATGTTAGGTGGGATTAATTAATATTAATTTCAGAAAAATTTGTGTGTTTGGGGGGATGAATGATATATATGTATATATATACATGTATATCAGTGGTCACCACCGTGGTGCCTGTGGGGAACTGGTAGCCCGCATCGAGTCTCTGAGTCGCCCGCCAAGCACGTTCTATAAATAGCCTAAATTAGCGTCGGGCGATAAATTATATCATATCGAGATTATGATAAAATTCATGTTAATGATGATAAGCTCTTGACATTTTTACTCAATATGGATTAATCACAACAGAAATAAATGTCACAGCAACCAGTCAGTGCATGTCGCTAATAAGTCTGCATGTTCTGTGTGAATGCGTGGAGTAGTTTCTTCTGATACCCAAACTCAAACACACGTGACTCGCGGTGTTTTCAGCTTCTGCGTCTCAATATATGAGGACATGAACACATGCACTTCATCAGCTTTATGCAGTTTAATTTGAGAAAAAATACCGTCAAATACACACTGAAACTAAAACTTAAAGACCTTCACGACAAACCGCCAAAATAAAAGTCTGGTTTAACTTGAAATTATATGACTGAATATATTACTACTGTATACTACAATGCAATTCTCAAAGTAATAATAATATTATTATTTTTAAGGAATATCATACAACCAAGATATTTTTTGTTATTATACATTTATACAGTTCTGTTGTGCAGCATCATGTCTGATAAAATAAAAAATAAAAATGCAATGTGTTGTTGTAAATTGATTTTCATTTGATTACATTTTAAAAGATTGATTAAATTGTTAAAGTTTTATTAATTAATTTCACTAGACACCATTTTTTTATGATAAATGTGTAGTGAATCATAAAACACGGAATCCATAAGAAATCAAATGGAAAACAGTATTTAGGGAAAAATAAAATGCATTTTTGCATAAAATGCAAGATATCAATATATTAGAGAAAAAATAATATACAGGTTCATCTCAATAAAAAAATTCATTTTCAAAATAATTTTCCAGCGGTGCAATATTCTAGTGACAACATAACTCGAACCATTTCACAGTTTGTATCACTCCGCTTGCGGTATTTCTCACCGAGGGTGTCATCGTGGACACCCAAATCCACTAAAATTGTATAAATAATAGCCTACTGTTTTTGTGTTATGGAATGTAGTTTGAAGAGTTTTTATTTATTTTATTTTATTTTATTTTTTTTAGGTGAGAATGTAGTTGTTTAGACTTAAATTATGCAGTTTGTTAATAAAGATAATGTATATTTGAAAATTAGCTTCGAAGTTTTCGGAGCTCCAGGGAGTTTTCCACACACTTATGCTGTCGAACTGTTGTATAAACACAATATCACACTCGTAGTCGTGTATATATATATGTACACACACACACACACACACACATAGGAAAGGTACCAAATGACCTAATAACCTAATAATAATGATGCTCACTTTAGCAAACTGTTTGAGCTGTCAAACAGCTAATGATGTGCGTTTCATTTGAAAAAATGAAAAATTTATGTTTTACTTTCTGTTCCTGTGTCTCTGAAAGTGTGTGAATGCTCTGAGGGTTCTTCCTTGGCACCATTTCACAGTGAAACTGATCTGAGAAGAGCATCTGGGGCATTATCTGAGAGATTGGTTCTGCATCCTGGTCAGTGTTTGGGGCCCATTCAGAGATCTGGGGCCCCTGGAGAGACTCATCTCAGAATGGTTCCTCTCTCTCTCCATATGCCCACTACAGAATGATCCAACACACTTTTTTTAAAGAGACTTAAAAAAGTGTGTGAGAGAGAGAGAGAGAAAAAAAAAAATGAAAGGGAGAAAGAATGCTATGAAGTTTACAGTTTGAGGACATTGAGAAGTCTTTTTGAAATCGTATCTGTTGACCGGCGAAACATTTGTGAAAGCCAGGTTTGTTTTGTGAATTAGGACGAATAAGTGCGTAAAGTACACTGCTTTTCTCGGTACACAGATGGTACGTGCTCGCAGGGTAATGGCACATGGCATGTGTAAGTGTGTGTGAGTTAGTGACGATCGTAGATTTGGCTCTGTCAGGGTCGACTGTGTTCCAATCTCTGTGGAGACCCTAGAGCGATGACATCATTAGTGGGGGTGGTTCTAACACATTCTATTTAAATGCAGACGTGCTAATTGGCTTGGCAGTAGCTTCAGTCATTTCTCTATTCCAGCCCCCTGTGACCGCCAAACTATTCAGACATCAGTGTTAACCACCTACACATGATGGCGCGCACCTCTCTGTCTAGTTCTACCTTTAATACACAGACGGCAGGCGTGCCTCCAGAGAGCTGGCAGATGTTTTCACCTGGTTTCCTGCTTGTTAACGTATAGCGATTTTGCTTTATATAGCATGTCTTTTAAACATGCAGGGAGGAAAAAAAGTGTGCCGCTGTTTGATGATGCAGGTCAAAATGGGATGTCATGGGCAGTTTGTGTGGATGGACAGCCGGATCGGGTATTATGTGTCCCTTAGGGGTCATGGGCTCTGTCATAGGGGTCCGGATAAGCCGTGCATGCTGGAGGCAGAAGATGGGAGCGGGTGGGGGTGGTTGTGCAGACGGGAAAAGGGATAACAATCCATCTTGGATGTTTTAGGACATGGCTATCGATGTGTCTCTGACAATAATTCCTAAGATGGAAAGAAAGAGACCTCTTTACTAACTCAAGGAAAATTAAGTATTGAAAGCACCACTACATGTGAGGGGGGAAAAAACGATAGTGGGGTAAAGCAGTGTGTAAAATGAAAGTTATTTAAGGCAGTGCTTTTAAAATGTAAAAGACCCCCAAATGTCAGGACCTTCCTAAAATATAAATATTTGCATTTATATTGTGTAAAAATAATAATAATAAAGAAAGAAAGTGTAATACAGACTTTTTTTGGCTGAATTAAATAATTCCCTTTTATAATGCTTTTTTTATTATGAAAATATTATAGGAAAATAGTAGGTTACACTTTATTTTAAGTTGAAGTTGTTAAAGCTTAATTACACAAATATGTGTATGTTTAAATATACAAATAGTAATATGCAAAATGCAATGCAAAGGTTAGGGTTTGGTTTATTAGTTACTTGCATAATTATGCATAATTTACTGTTATTACTATAGTAAGTACATGTAACATGTAACTGTCACCTTAACATAAAGTGTTCCCAAATATCGATTTCGAAATAAGTGTATGTATTTTTTTCTACCCATTCCAATTTCCTTTATATCGATTTTCACATTAAAAATAATTTCAGAGCAGTTTTAATTTATTTTGACAGCCCTGAAAATTCAAAATAATAATAATAATAAATTCTCGATTACACTTTATTTAAGGTGTTCTTGTTACAGTTGAATTATACATTACTAAGTACTAAGTAATATTAATTAACTACATGTACTTACTATATGGTTAGGGTTAGGATTAGGGTTACTTGCATGTAATTATGCATAATTTATTGTTATTATAATACCAAGTACATGTAACATGTAACAAGGACCCATTATAATAAAGTGTTACCAAATTCTCTTTCAGATTCACACTGCAAAAAATAAGTGTAATTTTAACTGTAAAATTTTGTAAAAACGCTACGGAAAAAAAACTGTTAATAGGTTAACAGTAAGGTCCCCCAAACTATATACAGGGAAAAACCATACAAAAATATCTAACCAGACATTTCATGTAATTTTACAGTAAAATGCTGTTAATTTTACAGTTTTTAGAAGTAAAATTAATATTCTTGAATACAGTCACATTGCTACTTCAGAAGTCACTATTCCAAGGCCCTAAGTCCAAATGTTATGCCTTAAGTACCTTTTAAAGGTTATCTTAATTTCATAATAATGTAATTACACCCAAAACAAGCAGGTAAGCAAGTAAAAGCACGACCAGACCCACAACTAATGCATTAAAGGGGTCATATGATGCTTTTTTAAAGATCATTATTTTGTGTATTTGGTGTAACAGAATATGTTG
>NW_015552643.1:698295-731175 GCF_001515605.1 Sinocyclocheilus anshuiensis
GGCGTGTTAGAACGAGCCGTTTTAGGGGGGTGTGGCAGAGTCTTAACTTTGATAAAGAATATCTCTTTGGTTTTGAGACTTTAGTCTTTGCAACTTCAGGGATCTTATCTATTCACGAACAGCTTGTAACACTCCAAAGAGAAAGGAAAACTTGAAATCGCACACAACTACCCCTTTAACATTGATAAAGGTCAGCAGAAGCATATGGTGTCTTATCCACAGCCTTGCAACCCACCCCAAAGCATGTCTCAAGAACACAGACCTCCTTTAGTACCCTTTCTCCATGCTATCCTGACTAACCCTGAAGCTCGACCCACCTGTGGATCTCCCTGCCAGGCCATAGCATAACCCAGAACCCCCTGGCACTACCAGGTGGCACACAATATGGCAGCCTCCTCCAGCCCACCCATTTGAGCCTCTGGGAGTTCAGGGCACAATACTGAGAATGGCATATATCAGCAATCACATCAAGGTCCTAGTTTTGGCTTGTAATTGATATTTGGGTAACCGTAAGTGGGGGTTTCAAATGATTTCAGAACATTTTATGTTGTTACCGTTTTTATTTTGTTGCTTGATTGGTTCTCTGACATTTTTTGCTGAAAGCACACAAGCAAGAAACACCCACTATAATGGTATATTTCAGAACAATATCCACAATTCTTGTCGCCTCCACTCTGTTCGCATTTTAATTGCGTCAAAGCATTCTTTCTGTGTCTTTCTCCACACATCTAAAAAACATGTCTGTGTGAGGGTGTTGATTAGGAAGGTAAAAATACAACATGTAGGAATTTATGCTAATTAGCCTTTAAACCTTGCTCACGTCAGCGAGAGTTCATAATTAGCACGTACGGAGGGAAGTGGCGAAAAGCTTGGGCGGTGAGATTGGCTGATCTGAATGAAATTAGCAGTGTGAAAATCAAGACGTTTCAATTTTCCCTCCTACCCACACCTGTTTGCAGGTGGACAGGAGACGTTTTTCCCACTCGACTGAAAGCTCACAGAACCCTTGGAGGGCTCAACATGGGGCTGTTCTCACAGCTTTCTGCTTGTTTCTTCAACACACCCTCCATATTTTATTCTTGGTTTGCATGGAGGAAAAGGCACTGACTGATGTATTTCATGCTAAGCCATTTTTGTTACAGTGTTGCAAATTGTACTTAGCAGCTAATTAGCTACCGGCAAGTATGAAGTGCACATGCACACTCAGTATCTTGACGTAAAATTTGACTTGTTGGTTCAAACATTTCCCTCATGCAAGCAAAGATTTTTGTGACTAAGTCACTGACACATACAATTAGCAATGTCAGTATCAATTAGCAAACTGTACTTAGCTGCAAATTGTTAGCAGTGTGCAGCCATAATGTGTATTTTTACATTCAGAATATTAACGTCAGCTTTGACACGTTGGTTTGAGAATCTCCTTAAATAAGCAAAGATTTTTCCTTATATAAGCAAAGTTATTTTTATTGCAGTTTTGAGAAATGTACTTGGCAGCTGTTGGTTGGTCATGACAAATTATGATGTAATTGCATGTTAAGTGTATTGACATTAAATTAGATTATTATTTTTTTTTGGAATATCCTCTTAAAAAAAGAGAGAAAGAAAGAAAGAAAGAGAAAACATTCATACTAGGTCATTTTTGTTGCTGTGTTATTAACTGTAACTAGCAGCGAATCGCTAGCCATCTGCAACCATTGTGTAAAATATGACCAGAAATAAGTTATGTCATGCGCAAGACACTGTAAAAGACACAAAACAATAGCAACAAGGGTCAAAGGCATCCATCTAGCTCATGTTTACATAAACAAAACAATTAAAAAGCAGTACAGTAGAATGCAGAAACTCTTTTTGTGTGAACAACCCCTTAATCTTTTCTTCTTGGTTTGAACATTCCCCTCATACAAGTAAATATTTTTTTGGTTGACAGATTAAAGGATTTCAAGTTAGGTCATTTTTCATGCTAGGTCAATGTACTAAGTAATGTTACGAAGTGTACTTAGTAACTAGTTATTAGTCTGCAATCATGATGTGAAATTTTATATTCATTAATTTGATGTAAAAAATGTGGCTTCTTGAGTCAAACATTCTTTTACAAGTTGAGTACAAGAATATTTTTCTGATTGATGGATTAATAGGCTTCATGTTAGGTCATTGTTAGCGGCCTGTTGCGAACTTAGCAGTTAATTGTTAAGTAATGTGCAACTATTGCCCCTTTCACACATACAGACTTTACTGGTAAATTACCGGAAAATTACCATTAAGAGCTCATGTGTGAACAGGACCTTTTTAAAAATACCGGTAAACTTGTTCCGACAAATTTACCGGTATGAGAAGTTGTAACATTACCAGTAAATCGCCGGAATTCTGCTGTGTGTGAACGCAGAATGAAAATGACCAGTATGAGCATGTATGAGTTCAGAACGTGCAGATGTAAGCCGTTTACTCCAAGCCTATCAAGAGCTGTTGAAATTCAAACTTCAATGGCTCTGGGTCAATCATAACATTTTTACGCAGATGACACATTTACTCCACGCTGTGTAGTTCAGTTTGAAGTCATCTAATATGATGTCTCTGGCCCAAAAGAAGCTGCATGAATGGGAACATTTGACACAAAAATGAAAACATCAACAAAAACACTGACTGTGTATACCCCCCCATGTATGCAAACACGACACTGGGAGGCGTAGCCGTTTAGTCATTTCCGTTTAATGATGTCACAGAATTTACCGGTAATTTGAAACCGATGTGTGAATGGCGCTTTACCGAGAAAAAAGACGAAAAAGTCGTTGCCTGTGTGAACAGGGCATTTTTGTATTTACCAGTAAAGTCGGTCTGGTAATTTCCTGGCAATTTACTGGTAATACTGTGTTGAAAAGGGCCAACAACTTGCATTTTCACATTCCATATCTTGACGTGATTAAACATCTTGTTTCGAATTTTCCCTTCATATGGTGAACATATTTGGGATTGAATCAATTTCATGCTTGGCCAATTTTGCAGGAAACTGTACTTAGCAGCCAATTGTTAGCCATCTGCAGATGTAGCCTACAATCTCACATTCAGTTTATTGACGTCAAATTCAACATCTTTGTTCGAACATTCTATTCATATGGTGAAGATATTTGGGATTGAGTGAATGTTTTATTCTTAGCCTTTTTGTTGCTCTGCTGCAGACTGTACTTAACAGCTAATTGTTAGCCATCTGTAGATGTAATGTAGCCTACATTTTCACATTCAGTATCTTGATGTCAAATTTGACTTCTTAGTTCCAACTTTCTCCTCATGTAAGTGAAGTTTTTTCTGATTGACTGATTAAAGGGTTCCATGCTCGATTCTTTTTTTTTTTCACCATGTGCCAAAGTGGCTAAGCGTTAGCCATCTGCAACAGTGACGTGTGTTCTCACATACTGTATCATGACGTCAAGTCTGATTATTGGTTTAAACATTCTCTTACAAGTGAAGATATCTGTGATTGAGTAAAGTATTTCATGCTAGGCTGTATTTGTTGTCGTGTTGTGAGCTAGTTAGCAGCTATTCATTAGCTATCGCTTCTCAGTATCCTCAATATATTAACGTCAAGCAGCTTCTTGTTTCAAACAATCTCCTCACACAAGATTTTCCAGGCATCTCATCACCAAGAATCTACACAATTTCACCTTCCCCCCCACCCCCCATCCTGGGCTTGTGCTGTGTCTTGTCCTCTTGTCGGATGTGAAGTGTCCACTCTGTCTCCAAGAGAACTGTGGTTAGGTGGAGTGTAGTCGGTGCCCAAGAGAGTTACAGTGTGGGCGAATGACGACTGTGGAGAGTATCTGAGCTCAATTTGATTGAATTTTCTCTCTCTGTCTCTCCATCTCGCTCTCATTTTTTTTCAGATTGTTCTCTTTGTCCCCAGAGGAACCTAATGTAGGATATTTTACCGTACAGAATTGTGGGTTCCCGTAGGGCCGGTCTGACAGTACACCCAGATAGGTGCAAATTAAAGAGGGAAGGACAATAGCAGAGGTGAGAGAAAGAGAAAAGGAGAGAGACAGTGGCAGCCTTAATAAAACATATGGAAAAAAGATCCACCTACTCCAATGCATCTAGTTATTGCTCAAGACATTTTGTTCTGTGCTGTAGTTTCGTTCCTTTTAGTTCAATTTTACTTCTCTCATTTGCAACGCTGTGGTTGCGAATGTGCATTTTGGTTTTATAGATTGCTTTTGTTGTTCGTCAGAGTGTGTGCATGTGTGTGTTAGCCTGTAACAGGTGTTTATCTGTTGCTGATGCTGTTGTTTCTGGTCTTTATTTCGGGGAGAGCTGTTGTCTCGCCTGATCATTTTATTTAATTACAGGAGAGAACAGAGAAGCCTGTCGTAATTAGCTGATTTGAGAAAATGCTCTAATCCATGCAGGTGCTTTCTGCCTGTGATAAACACAGACATTCATAAACATTAGGAATGGGAGATATCGCTTGTTTTCTTTTTGATCCTACGAAATTCTAGTAAGGCCAACATAGTCAATATCGATACCAGTGCTGATACATGGATGTAAAGCTCTTTGAGATTTCCAAGCATAAAATGGTCTATCATCTATCTGTCTATCTATCTATCTGTCTGTCTGTCTGTCTGTCTGTCATGATTTACCTTGTGGAACTGGAGCAGTTTTCCATACTATTTTCAACTTATACAATTTATGCCTCCTTGTCAATGATCTCATCCAATGAGATTTTAGTGTGGGAGGGGCAACCTGGCCCAACCTCAAAGAAATAGAAACCAACACATGTTTTTATTGCTTGTTTCTTTATTGCATTGTATTGACCTTTTATTATAATGATAAATGATAACATTCTACTTACGTAATGATGCAAATGCTGGCTGGCAAAAGTTTGTTGAATGCTTGTTTTGCCCCATATGGCACTTACTGTTTGAGTTTCATAGATGATCCATCCATGTGTCCATCCAATTCAGTATATATGCATGCATTTCCATTTAGAATGGATCAAGTTATATGTGTCCTGAACAGTGATTTTCAGCATTTGAGAGAAAAGAGAAATACATACACAACTGATTGCTAACAGGTTCATCTTTTTGATCCCACCTTATATTAAGTGGATTTAACTACTATATAATTACATTAAAAATAAGTACAATTTACTTATTGTGTTTATATTCTATTGCAAAACACTTTTGCTGCTATTGAGGTGGGATACGGGTAAGCTTAGGGTAAGTTTAAGGATGGGTTAAGGAGTAAGGGATAGGTCAACAGTGTAATTGTACATGTAATTACAGAAATGAATTACAGATGTAATTACATGCAGTTTTTTTTATTTTTTTTTTTATATTAGTACAATGTAGAAACATGTATGTATACAATACATTTACTGTACCAAATGATTAATTTAAATGTAAGTACATAGTAGTTAAGGCCACCTAATATAAAGTGGGACCAAAAAAAAGATTCTTTATAGAATCAGTCATTTTAACTGTGAATTGATTGTCTTAAAACAGCATTAGTGTAAAAAATATCCAGAGAAAATATCCATAAAAGACGTGTAAACAATCTAATTGTCTCTCTGTAAAGAGTAACCTGTGTGTGTGTGTGTGTGTGTTTGTGAAAGGGTTACTTGGGGCCAGCGGGGAGCTATTTTATAGATTATCCATCTCTAGAAGCTTATGGTCCAATAACGCAGTCTACAGTAGCCCTGGGCTCATGTACAATAGGAAGGGGAAATGGTGCCTGACGCAAACAGCCTGTTTCGCACCAGATGGAGGGGTCAGTTACGCAGCTTGAAAAAAACCCTGTTTTGCTGTATTGCACTTCCCCAGGGTGTGTGTGTGTGTGTGTGTGTGTGTGTGTGTGTATGAGATCTAATAAATGTGTGTGCAGCCTCTGTGTTTCCAATTAAATGCTTGAAATGAAAGATACCTGTTTCACAGCAGATTTTGTCTGTATGTATGCGTGTGTGTTGAATATTTTGCGTGTGCATGCCCTTGGTGTACAGTTGTTACACTTGTTACAATTGCGCAAAGAATCCATGAGCTTTATTGATGTGGTCCTTATGGAGTGATTCATTTCACTGCATACTCAGTTACGCACAGCTGTTCACATGAGAAATGATACTATTAGCACAAAGGTTTGTTTAAAAAAATCTATGAAGCACGTATTTATATTGTTATATAAGTTATTCTTAATGCATTATATATTTATAATATCTTATATGTATTTGTGATAAGGTCAATGACACATAAGAGTGT
The DNA here is from genome assembly GCF_001515605.1 of Sinocyclocheilus anshuiensis. Classification (NCBI taxonomy): domain Eukaryota; kingdom Metazoa; phylum Chordata; class Actinopteri; order Cypriniformes; family Cyprinidae; genus Sinocyclocheilus; species Sinocyclocheilus anshuiensis. The sequence goes on from NW_015552643.1 coordinate 704,535, forward strand.
ACAATATGAATGAAAAACATTTTTAAATGTTAAAAAAAATCTATAGCTTGTATTTCTATTGGTTTTATGTTTTATGTTTAATTTTAATTTTATTTATTTTTTATGAGGTCATGCGATGTAGGCTAACCATCAAGTAACACAGTTTGAAGTTACACTTCGAATATGTTAATGTGCACATTTGAATCATTATTGTTAAATAAACAAACAAATAAATAAATAAATAATTTCAAAAGATTTAATTATTTCTTAAATATCATTAAATTTTTGAAGGCTGTACCACATGTAAAAGTCACAATAAAAGATAATGCCAAACTACTGAAGATTTTCCTTACATTAATGTATTATTTGGAATTAAAATGTATTCAAATCACTGTATAAAAGTATTATAACATCAGTAAGGTGAAATGCATATTTATTGAGCTACGGTTAATTCTAAGGTTTATGGTTTATCACTACGGATTATAACATGATTTATTGACAACACATTATAATGCACTGAGAATTCATTTATGTTGCTTCATTATATATAAACTTTCTAGAAGCAGTATTTCTTTACTACATTAAAATAAACAGTCAAAGAGTGTGTGCGAGAGAAAATGTACAATTAATTTACTTTTAGCTAGCGAGGATAAGTGCGTGTGTGTGTGTGTGTGTGTGTGTGTGTGTGTGATGGATTGAAAGAGTCTATAAGAGGATAGACCCCCTGCAGGTATATTGATCTCCGCAGGTCTCTGCCTCTGGACCCCCCACGCGGGTCTTTTGACTGACTTCAGGAGTCCAGCTCCGGCTAACAAAGAGCCCTACACCAACCCTAGACACACTGTGACCCTTTTACCCCCACCCTGCTGCCCCCACACCAAGAGCCCCACCGCTGAGAGTTAAAAAGCCCCCTGCCACGCACTGACATTTCATTCAGCAGGAATTAGAGAGGTCTGAACTTCCCTTACACTCCCTTGCACACACACACTTATGACAGTGTATTATTTCGCTCTATTTCAAGGTGTAGTCTTTTACACTGCAGCACAGACGCTTCCACAGTTTTATTATATCTTTGACACACTATCAAAAAGATAGAATGCTTTTATTGTATCATATTGTAATAATATTTATTAGAATAGTTTTATTTCATTTATTTTAAATAGTAGTATAAATAACATAATTCTAATAATTTTTATTTTATTACATTTGACTATATATTTTATATTCTCCATTTGACATGTTGACATAATTTTATACTATATTATCCACATTTCACACATTGCATGATACTCTAATGTAAAAATAATTAATGGGTGTAATTAAACTTACATTTTAATTACTTTTTTCTGAGAAACTTCTTATTTTAACAATTTTATTGCATTAATTACATTGTTTGCTTATTTCGACATGCAGTAGCACAGGAAGTGTGTTGTATAGCTTTTCTCATGCAGCACTGTTAAAACTAAGCATTTGCATATATAAAAAAATCGAATTGTATGTGCTTAAATGTCCAGTATTTTATTTATAATGCGCCACCTGACATTTGGCATATCTAGCATTTGTTTATTTGTAGTTTCCCATTTGATTGCAGATAATTGCAAAGTTAATATTGTCTACATTACGTGTCACCTTTCAGATCACACATTGCTGTATTTGTTTTGCATGCATATTTTTATGTGTTTTACACCCTCAGATGGCAGTTGACGCATATTTTTCTATGAGCGTTCTCCTCCGCTCTGTGTTGCCATAGAAACAGCTATGAGTCCTATGTTTGGCGAAGTGTCAGTGAATCATCTGCTCTCTTCTGATTGGTCACCATTTCCTAAAGTGATCCTTACATGGCTGACAAACAAACTCTTTAATTGACTAATCAAAACCAGCTTGGATAGAGATTGCGAGGATATGAACATGCATTTGAACACAGTCTTGCTTGTGTTTACTGGGCTTTAATGGTTTTTAAAGTTTCCACATCAATTATCTCCACTAATAGACGGCTATGGCCATATGGCAGCATGATAATAAACATCTACTATTCCAAGAGCCTCAACAACAATGATTTTATTAAAAATCAAATTAAAAATTCTCATAGGGCTTTTCAATAAGAGAGTAATGGCCATTCACACCAAGGATGATAACTATAACCAGTGATGGGTAGATTATTTAGAAATTGTAGTCCATTACTTCTTACAAAGTACATTGTGAAAATTGTAGTTAGTAACAATCTGGATTACACATATTAGGTAATGTAGTCTGACTACTTTTTGATTACTTTTAGATTACTATTGACCTAACTCGTTTATCACATAGACTTGAATGGGAATGAGAGAGCGAGAGAGAGAGAGAGAGATGGATCCAGGTTTCATATATTTCTGTCCGACTTCCAGAATTAGTAATTAGTGAAGTTCACATGATATTATGAAGACATAGTATTTCACAGCAATGCATCGACAGTGTTTAATAACTTGCAATTATATGCAATTATTAGTCTCATACATGGTTTAATTGATTGAGTGGTGCTTTTGTTCAGAAGCATGGATTGCTAATTTATACATAGTATAAAAATAAAATATGTCCATTAATTGTCCAACTTACTAGTGGAAGACTTGTGCAATTACACAAAAAAACTGGAAGACTGCCCAAATGTATACAAGTGGTAGGTTCATGTAGAAAGGAAATGTTACTAAATACGTGACGTGACGTGACATGTGGCCAAGTATGGTGACCCATACTTGGAATTAGTGCTCTGCATTTATCCCATCCAAAGTGCACACACACAGCAGTGAACATACACACACCGTGAACACACCCCCGGAGCAGTGGGCAGCCATTTTTGCTAGATTTTTTCGATATTTTGGCTGGAAACAAGACAAAAAATCTAAGTTAGAAAAGCATTTTTTGCAGTGTAGGCCACGACTTCCCCTTTCTTCCGACTAAATAAATAAATAAGAATTGTTTAATCAATAAATTATGAATAATTTACTGTCATTGTGTAAATATGTAATCATTTAATCTAAAAGGTAACTGTAATCTGTTTTTAAAAATTTTAAAATGTATTACAATCTCATTACAAATACTTACTTTTTGGGATCTGGTTATGTAATGTAGATTACATGTAATCAGTTACTACCCAGCACTGACTATAACTAAAAATATATTTTCAATAATCATTGTAATTCTATGAGAATAAGGACATCCACACCACAGTTACAAGAATAACAACACACAGGTACGATATTGTTGTAATCACTTTCAGGATGATTGCAATATGACCTTAAAACAATATGAGAAAAAAATGTGTTGCAAACAAAAATATTATGTAAAACAAAAAATTTTTATTTTATTTTATTTTATTTTAAATATGAATGAGTGAAATATATTTGTAGTTGACATTTTTCTCACCTGTCTACTATCTTTGAATTGGATTTTTTCTTCTTCATTGGTTTCATTGAAGTGCATTTTGGGATTGCTTTCTTTGCAAATAATACATGTAATATAGTATTAATTAGTTAGCTTCAAAAAATAGGATGATGCCATTACCTTTTGTAACAGGTTATGTCGGGAACTTCTTGTCTAGTTAGGTAGATTTTGGAATAGAGCTTAACTATTTGTTATTAGCATTATGTAATTTCAGAGTTCTTTTATAATTCTCTCTCTCTCTCTCTCTCTCTCTCTCTCTCTCTCTCTCACACACAGACACACTTTCTGACTTGTCTGAAACTTCTCAGTTTGTGGTCTTAGTGCGAATACCTGCTGATCATTTGAGATTGTGGAGAATATGAATTTATGAAAAGGTGTGAGAAATGTAGAGAAGTGGTAATAGCGCTATTGAAAGCTGTTGTCATTCACATTTGATGCTAATAAAATTTACTTTCTAATGATACAAGATTTTCCATTGTCTGGGTAAAACTTAAAAGATACATTGTTTTTCTGAGAATTATTTTGGGTTTAAGAGAATATTGAGTATGAGCATATATGCATTTTCTAGAGAGAATTAGAGAAAATAGCACAGGAAATAAGAGTCACTCCAAGGACAAGCACTATGATGTCAGCCGAGTGGACAATGGTAAAGGATGGAGAAAACAATGAAAGAATAGAAATCATGAAGTAATGCAGAGAGTCAAATTAGAGCGCTACAGCCCACTTGACTCCACATAAACAACACCAAGCCTCACATGTAAAGTATTTTTCATAGAAAATCATTTCTTGCTATACGTATATGTCACAATACGCTGGAGCAAGGGACAATGAGACGTGGAGATTTCACAAAACGAGAGTCTTTAATAATCCAACAGGGAGACAGAGCACAAGGAAGACGTTCAAGACCTGACAAAAACAAACTAAACAGACTGGGACTTTAAAAACACAGGGCAATCAGGGGAACACAGGTGCATGGAATCAGTCAATTAACTGGGACACGGAACACATGGGGAGGGAAAACACAACAAAACCTGTCCGTAATCCTGACATATCGCCCCCCTCCCGCAATGCGCATCCTCGTGCCGCAGAACAACAGAGGGGGGGACACGGGTGGGAACTTGGGAGGCGGCTCAGGAGGAGGACGGACACCTGGGAGGGGGCCGGCAGACAGAGACCAGGGAGGTGACGATGGAGGGAGGAGCCAGGGAGGAAACAGGATGAGCCAGGGCGGATCAGACAGAGGGAGGAGACAGGGAGGAAACCGGAGGGGCCCGGAGCAAGAGGAGCACAGCAGGACCCAGACCACAGCCATAACAACATCCCACGGTGGAGCCGACGGAGGGAGGAGCCATGGAGGGGGAATGGCCGCCGACTCCAGGGGGCCGACCAATGGCGGCAGAGCAGGTGGTGGAGGAGCCCGAGGCGGAGACGGAGAGCCAATGAGCCAGGGCGACGGGGAGGATCCGGAGGTCCTAGGCGGAACAGATGGAGGCCGCGGTGGAGCCGGAGCGACAGAGGACTGAGGAGGAGTTGAGGGGATGAAGGAGCCTGACGGAGCCGGAGGGACGAAGGGACAAGGCAAAGCCAGAGGCGTGGAGTCCCGAGGCGCAGGATGGTCGACACCAGACCAAGGCGGAGCCGGAGGGATGAGGGAGCCCGGCAGAGTTAGATGGTGGGCTGAGGGTGAGCAGAGGGGCTGCCAGACGACAGCGGAGGAGGAGGCAGGAGCGGGTGGGAGGGCGGATATTTGTGAGCCTCCGGGATTTCAGGCCAGAACTTAGGAATGGGAGCCCTCTCCTCTTCGGTGTGGCACAGTCGCCGGGCCATACACAGCTCACCCTCAGCCGCAGTGCAGGGGGCGGAGCTCCTCTCCGTGCTCACACCGTCCGCGGCTTTCTCCCTCGTGGCGGGCGTTGTTGCCGGCTCACACACATTGACTGACATCATCAGCAGCTCTGGCTCCACGGCGATCCTTAGCTCTGCCGCTCCGTGCGGCGATGGCTCGTCGGTCGTGGCGGGCTGTGGCTCTCCGTCAGTGGTGGGCTCGGGCATGCACTCCGCGCAGCGGGGAGATGGTGGGCTGGGCACTGGGTTCAGAGTGGCACTGGCAGACGGTGACAGACAGTGAACGGGGATCCGTGTCTCGCCAGTGTCCACTCCACAAAGGTGGCGAAATTCGCTCGAGGACCATCTTCGGACGACAGCGCTCTGCACGAGATGTTTAAACTGCCTTCGCTCGAGGACCATCTTCAGACGACAGCGCTCTGCACGAGATGTTTAAACTGCCGTCGTAGAATGCACAGAGCGCGTCGTCTGGGTAACTGGTTAGAGCAGCGAGGACCAGGAACGGTCTAGTATGGTCCTCGAGCGATCTCTCCCCCTGCTCCAGCATGAGGAGGTGGTAATCCGGACGGGAGAGGGGATCCATAGAAAACACAACGGAAACAAAACACTGAGGGAAAAAAAAACAGAAACAAAAACGGAGGTAAGTGTATTCGGTCGGGTCTTCTGTCACAATATGCTGGAGCAAGGGACGAGGAGACGTGGAGATTTCACAAAAAGAGAGTCTTTAATAATCCAACAGGGAGACAGAGCACAAGGAAGACGTTCAAGACCCGACAAAAACAAACTGAACAGACTGGGACTTTTAAACACAGGGCAATCAGGGGAACACAGGTGCATAGAATCAGTCAATTAACTGCGACACGGAACACATGGGGAGGGAAAACACAACAAACCCAGTCCATAATCCTGACAATATAATTTTACATTTCGAATAACATATTGTGTCCAGAAGAGCAACTTTTGACTGTTTGACCTTGAAATTCGTATGAAGTGCATGAAGTGCATCAGTGTTATTTAATTGCCATTTGTAAGTAAAATGTACATATACTTTTTGTTGTAGTTTGAATGGACACTGATACATATAATATGAACACTACAACAACTTTTAAGAAATTTATATTTTTATTCAGCAAGGATGCATTAATAGTAAAGACTTTTACAGTGTCCAAAAAAACTAAACAAAAAAACTTTATATTAGTCAATCATGACACCGAAGGAAAAACAATGAAAATGAATGGGATAGTTTACCCCAAAAATAAAACTTTGCTGTTAATTTACTAACACTCAGGTCATAAAATATGCAAGTGATTTTTTTTTTCTTTAGCAGAACAGCAAATAATAGGGATTCACATCGCGTGATTTTTCACGCTCTGTTTCCATTTGTCGATTTTTTACAATCAAATGGGCCAATTCTGAAACTGTTTTTTTTTTTCTTAAAGAAAGAGACATAAAAGAATACATTTCTAAAATGTAAATAATTTAAAATATTTTTGTTTTAATTTGCTTTATTACAGACTGAACTGGCCTTTATCTTTAGCCATTTTAAATTAGAGGCAACCACTGCATTTTAATTGCAGTCTAAACAAAAGTGCTACATATATGTAACTGCATTTTTAAAGAAAATAAATAAATAAAATTGGATTTTATAATTTTGAGACTGATAAAAATGCTAAAAATGCGATTTCACTCTTTGTCAGTAGGTGGCGCTTACAGAATAGCAGCAATGTAGCATTTCCTTCATAAACACTACTTTAAATAGACAATATACGGAGGTAAGATGAACAGAAAATGCCACCTAAACTTATCTGAAGACAGTTAGTTCTTCATACATTATATTAGATACATTAATCCCCCACCCCGAATTCAGTGTTTAGAATATTCTTCCAAGCAGCACAAATGCTCTGCCTGGTAGCGCGTCTCATTTTTTTGTGTCCATCTTCAGTGTGTCCCATCTCTGGCCTCTGTTAACGTCCTGTTTACAGACTTCATAATATTTCTGGTTGATGGTCTGGTGCATCTGTAGTATTTTTAGCTGAAAAATAGTAGTAGTAGTAAGTAGTAGTAAGATTTTTAGCTGAAACCACGTCCTTGGTGATTCATAAAATGCAAGACAACGGCCTGTCTACTGTTACTTCAGCTGTAAGTTTCTTGACTAGAAGGTTGAAGGGCCTCTATGACAGTATGTATTTATGTATGTATTAATGTCTGCATGTGTGACAGTCACAAGTTATTTATAACATCTTTGCATCTAATATATTGGCAGGCCACCATACACACACACATGGTCAGACAGATGAGACCTACCTTTAAGGTAAATTAGTTATTTTCTCTACATTTCCACCCCTTGATAGGAAATGACAGTGGCACCTGCTTTGCCTCAATAAGTATAAACATTTCTGCCACAGAAATCACTTCACCGTCTCTCAGATAAATAACACGTCTCTCCCTGCTCTTCTGTTTAATGGCATCTCCGCTCTGAGACAGTAAAAGCGAACATTAACTTGTTTCGTGTGGTCTGAAAGCGCATGAAATGGAGCCGAGCTGTAACCAATCGTGCTTTTGGAGTTGTTGCATCGGTGTTGGTTTCCTCACACAGACATGCTTTAGGGCCCAAAGCCGCCCCCGTGCGCTTCAGACGCGTTCATGACCAATGGGGTTGACGCTTTATAAGGCGGTAATGAAACTCACATTTCCACACTTTATGGTGTGTATTCACAATCCCATAAGACATTATAGCCAATGCATCAAAGTGCAGAGATTGGAAGCGATTGAGATCATGGGGGTTTCTGTCTTTTGGATAAGCATACGTGTACATTCACTTGCATTCAATTCCACGGTAATATACACAAACCTGTGCTGATAATTCAGGACGGTCTATTCAGTTTGCTGTGAAACTTGATAATTTCATCTTTATTTGTTTAGAGCTCAGGGTCAGAGTTGTGTGTGTGCAGATGAGTGTTAGTAGCTGCGTTTCCATTACAGATTTCCACAAAACGTTTGCGATATTTTATAAATGTTGGAAAAAAAAATATTGTGAAATGACAGTGTTTCCATTAAGCGATGTTATGTGATTAAAACATAATTTTCTCCTCTTGCGATAAGTCATGACGATGGATGTTGGTAGGTTTATGTACGTATATCACAGCCACCATACTAGCCATTATTTTTAATAGAAGGAGATGAAGGTGTGTATCTTTAGCGAAGCAGCGCGGAGAACCGCTTCTAAAACGTGCCGCGGCACGGCTGGTATAAACACAAGCATTGTGCCACAGAAGTGTGCAGTGTAAATAAGGGGTTATCCAAGCATTAATGGCAAGGAAAGCCCCTTATACTTGAGAATGACCACATACAAGGTGTTTCTTGGAGTTTATAGTACATTAAAGAATGATAATTTGACTTTTACATACGTACGTCAGGTTACCTGTAAATACGAAGGGGGAAAAAACAGTTTCCGTTGCAGTTTTGCAAAATATTACATTTCCTGAAAAACGACCTTATGTGAGCGTAAAAACTTGTTTGCAATATATGGGAGTTTTTGTGAAATTGACGTGTTTTCATTGGGCGCATTTTCAATTCGCAATTTCAATTTGCGCAATTTGAAGGGTAAACGCAGCTAGTGTTTGTTTGAAATCAGGATACTCTTGCTCTTAAAAATAAATGTTCCACTTAGAACAGAAAATAATTTTGCTTTTTTTGTTTTGTTCTGTTTTAATCATAGCACAACTTTTTTACAGTTGACAACAATTTATGATGTCATATGAGAAACTTCTTGAAGTTCCATTTGATGTCATAGGAGAATATTTTTGAAGTTTCATATGATGTCTTAAGAGAACTATTTTAAAATTGAATTTGATGTCATAGGAGAACATGTCATTTCCATATGACATCACAGTAGAACATTTTAAAGTTCCTTATGATGTCATGGGAGAATCTGTAAGCTCCATGTGATGTCACAGGAAAATCTTTTTCAAGGTCCAAATGATGTCATAGGAGAACTTTTTTTCAAGTTTCATGTGAAATCAAAACCTTTTTAATTTTCATATATTCTCACTGGATATTTTTTAAAAGTTCCTTATGATGTCATGAGACAACATTTTTACACTGTATGACGACATAGGATATATATAATATATATATTAGTACATATTATAAACATATTTTAGAACTTTTGTTAAGTTCCATATGATGTAAGGTGAGAACCTTTTTAAGGTTCTTTATTATGTCAGAGGAGAACCTCCCAAACTCCTTGTAAGCTCCCTTTTTAAAATTCCTAATGATGACATAGCAAATAATTTTGAAATTTCTATTTATTTATTTATTTTCTTACTTTAAGTTTTTTTTTGTTGCAGGGGGCTGCACCTAAAGAACCTTTATTTTCAAGAGCATGTGCTAGTGTGACTGTATATGAATGCATCTTATTTTCCATGTTGTTCGGTGTGCGCGTTTTGTAAATGCACACGCCACGTGCCTACTGGTGCCGTCTCAGCCAGCTCATAATGTGACCTGACAGCCTACATCCCCCAGCATGCCGAGCTCAGAGGGGGCGCATACGGGCAGCTGTCACGGGCGTCACTCACAGTAACCACAGGGGTACAGAGGCATGGCTTCATAACTCCTTTATTTTTGGAAAAGATGGGACGGGGGAAGAAATGAGAAGAGTTTGAGTGACAGTTGGGGTTGGGGGGATGCTTTAGATGAATGCCAGGTTGTTCTTTCACTTTGTCTGGAGACACTCAGAAAGTAAACAATAATATGATGTCTAGGCAAGATTAATCAATAGCAGAGCAAACAGAGTCTGATTAAGACAGCTCTCTGCGCAAAGACCAGTGTCGGAATCCCTGGGAAATATTTGCCAATAAACAGCAGCTTTCCTTTCATTCTCCATTCAGCTCTCTCCCCAAACTCCCATTATTTTCTCCTCCATCCTTGTTTTTGTTTTAGTATACCTGCTTCCCTTCTCTTTCATCTTCAGTTTTTTTTTTTTCTTGGCACATTCCTCTTAGCACCCATCGGCTCAATTATGGATGTGAATTACATGTGGCGGAGAGCCTTTTAAGAGTAAAATGTGAAAATTATTGTGCTCACTTGTAATTAGATGAGGAATGGCTACCCAGAATGTACAGTAATTCCTACTGCTGTCTCTCTCGCTCTGTCTCCCTCTGTGATGGCACTTTTAGGATGTGTGTGTGAGCGTGTACATGTCTGCTTTGCTTTTTGGAGCATCTCAGTGGTCTAATTGCCATCAACAGGGGGCAAAATTAAAAAGGCTAAGCTAATTCAGAGAGTGAGTGAAAGGGAGGGAGGGAGAGAATTTTGCCCATTTAGAAATAAATGAGACAAAATTAATGAATATTTTAATAATGACATAATTCATACACTTTCTGTATCATTTGTAGCCACATTTCCTTTTTTTCTCTCTCTCTCTCTTTCTTTTTAAGTTAGGGTCATTGGGCTAAAATAATTAGTGACAATTATTTCCTTGTTTTTGTAATAGTTAACCTCACATTTTATTTGTTTGTTTGGTCGTTTGCAGTTTATTTATCAGCATTTCATCTGGCTAATCATAATTGCAAACTGATCCAAAGAAAACCTTGCGCTTCAGTGAAATCTGACCTTTTGTGCAAAGGAGTTCACATGCTCAGTGCCACAGATTGCTAGTTTATTTAAAATGTGAATAATTATTCTTATTTTACATTTTTATGTATACATTGATTGATTGATTGATTGATTGATTGATTCATTCACACTTTTTTTTAAGAATGTAATTTGTTCAGTTTCGATGGCATGTTTTTTTCACAAGTAATATTTCAGACATGTTAAGTGACCACTAAAAACCACTATATGGCAAATCTTAATCTCATCTAGATTTAATTTATAAATAAAATTCAAGGTCTTTCTCCATCATTTTCTGATAATTAAGAATTCAACTATGTCATTGTTGTTTGTGTTTGTGTATAAAGGAGACAATGATCAGTGTCTCTATTATACTTTGGATTACATTAAAAATATTTATTAATTTTACATAATAAAAGCCTACAAAGTATTACAAATTTATTCTTATTTTACATTTTTATGTATACATTGATTGATTGATTGATTCATTCATTCATTCACACTTTTTTTTAAGAATGTAATTTGTTCAGTTTCGATGGCATGTTTTTTTCACAAGTAATATTTCAGACATGTTAAGTGACCACTAAAAACCACTATATGGCAAATCTTAATCTCATCTAGATTTAATTTATAAATAAAATTCAAGGTCTTTCTCCATCATTTTCTGATAATTAAGAATTCAACTATGTCATTGTTGTTTGTGTTTGTGTATAAAGGAGACAATGATCAGTGTCTCTATTATACTTTGGATTACATTAAAAATATTTATTAATTTTACATAATAAAAGCCTACAAAGTATTACAAATATTTTCATTTATTTATTTTTTTCCCAGATATAAATATGATTTGGTCTTCCAGTTTTTCAATGTAGTCCTAGACTTATCATAATAAAATATTACATATACTGTTTGTATCAAAATAAATGAAATAAATGAGCAACAGACTGAGTGCCATAGGTAATCACAGCGTGCCGATATACAGCCATATCACACTGCTATGAGTGTGATATTATGTTTATACAACACTTCATCAGGAAAGGTTGTAAATGCATAAGAAACAACAACGGAGTGTCTTTAAAACCCTCTTTTGTGCAGAACTACTTCCTTCTGCCACAGATTCAAATCTCAAGTTGACAGTTTAACAGCTGAGCCCAAGCCTCCATTGCTAATGTGAGAATAGCGTAACTAATCAGGATCACAAACACACACACCGCTTCCCAATGCTAAATGCTATCATTAAGTACTACTATTATTTATATAAAATATCATTTATTGAATAATAATATTTAATAAACAACAACAACAACCATCATAAAAGTTGCTAGGCAGTTCAGGCAAAAGTACAAAGCCAGCACTCTTATATACAGCTTTAAAGTTACATAAAATGTAATGTGATGAGATTTTGCCCTTTGCAAAAACTACATAATAAATAATATATTAATGAAAAAAAACAAAGAAAACATTAATGAGACCAAAGACTGCCCGTTAGATTTACCCAAAATGAATTATATCTCATGTTTAGAGACATCAGATCCAGCGGTAAATTCCAGAAGATCTGGCGGAGGTGAGGCTGCTCTCAGTGGGTTCATGGGCGCTGAACGCCCGCTGACGCCCTGGAGCTCACATCTCCGAAAACGTTGAAGCAAATTTTCAAATAAACATTATCTTTATTAACAAAACGCATATTTGAAGTCTAAACAAGTACATGCTCGCCTAAAAAACTACATTCTGTGACACAAAAATAGTATTATTTTTAAAATTATAGTGTATTTTGGCATCCGCCATGACACTCGCTGTGAGAAATACTGCAAGCGGAGTGATTCAAATGGTGAAACGGTTGGAGTTCTGTTATCACTAGAATACTGCACTCCTCTCAGCCAATCAGATTCAAGGACCAGAACTTTTAACTTATTTATCAGTATGTTATATGGCATGTTTTGCTCGCAAGTGATATTACAGACATGTTGAGTGATTATCAAAATTCCACTATACAAAGACTGCAAGTCTAAGTCTCATCTAGATTTCAATTAGAATTCGGCTACGTCATCACCATGTGCGCTTTTGTATTATACAGAAACACCTCTGATGTCTTTGAAAATCACACAGAACAGGGCAAAAAAGTCAAATTGTGTAACTGTGTTAATAACGTTACATACAATTACTGGTTTCACACATATTTTATAACATTCTAAGTTAACATGTTAACTTCAGCAGTCCTAATTCTGCTTTCAAAGCTTTTGCCTTTGCCAAACACTCTTACACACTTGCACTGTGACGGACGTTGTTGTTAAACATAACACCATTCCTCAGTCCAGGATCTTTTCTACAGTCTTACACAAGCACGCAAAACTATGAGGAGACACTAAAGGCTGCAACATATTCATAAATATAGAATAAGGCAAAAGATACAAAGTGAGTCAAAAAGATACACTTAGGCAGAGGCTGGAATAAAAATGAAATAACTTTCAACTTTGTATAGTATTTTCAGGCATGGCTCAAGTCTCTATTCCCAGCCCCTCAGCTGATGGACAAATGTTTTCATAACATGTTCCAGTGTCGGCTCTCAAGATATGCACATATTAAGTGGGAATGCAATGAAATTGTTGCTATATGCTATGACAAGCCATGCTACATCTCAACTTTTCAACACTAATGAAGACAGATTATAAGCAGGGCTTTAGTGGAGATAAGCTGTGAAGTTAAATTTTTTACTTTCAGGAGAGTCATTTTTGGAAGAGAAACAGCAATATCTAATTTCAACCCCTAAAAAATGTGACCTCCCTGTGTCTAGCCAAAAGTGGATCCTGGTTTAGACTGTCTTTACCTCTTATAATGAATGGGCTTTTAGCCTTTAAACAAATCTTAAAATGACTAAAAAAATAAAAAATACAGCAAGGTTTCAACCACTTCTGCTTCTGAATAACGGAAACCACCAGATTTGAATTTCAGTTAAAGTCACTCAGGTGAAGTATGATCTTCCAACTTTTAACAAAACTACACTTTACAATCTTTATATGCGTTATATTTGAATTGCAGCAGTTATTGCTGTTTGGTATTTGCATTAACCGCCTACTTTTTTACTTAATAATGCAGTGTATGGTGACCTTACTGCTAGGGAATTAATGTACCTTAGCAAATATCAGTCATCAGTATTAAAAAAAATGATTTCAGTAAAAAAGAAAAAGAAAATGATTTACAGAAATAGTATCAGATTACCCTGACAGCTTCATAATAAATTCATTTTAAAATCTAATTAAATTCAGATCATTTTAAATGAAGTATTAAGGGACTAAACGGAAGCAAAAAATATATATTCTAAGAAAGCAATTAATCAGATAATCTTCATTAAGTACAAACTTTGCATGCAGTTTGATAGTAGCTGGCTAATTCCATCAAACAACTAATAATTGGGAAGCAAAACACATGAGCACACAGAATGCATTTTAATTTTGACTGAAGTCAAGTTGTGTTTGGGACAAACCCAAATACTCTATTTTAGAGTGCGCATCAAGTTAAATTTATAAAAAAAAGTATTTGTATATACACAGAAAGCTTATTAAATGCATGTAAAGTTTCTACTTCAAATAACTTTTGTGAAAAATGTCAAAATATGTGTGAAATATTGTTTCATCATCATTCTGTGTAACTGATGTACTGTATTTATGTAAAAATGAAACAACATACTTATTCTGACCTATACTTATTAAAATATATAAAGAAAAAAAGTGATCATACTACATTTTATTACAATTTAAACGATTTTAAACTTCTTGCTTATAAATGGTGGTTTGAAGTATACTGGCAAAAATCGGTAAATATGTAAAATGTCCATTAACTTGTATTTTAATGGCTGCATTGCGAGTCTTTTAATGCCATCCAATGATTTTTGTTCGAAATATGCATGACAAGATTTTAGGTATATGAACTATTGTTACACTGAATGACATTTTAGTAGCTGTCTTCTGTAAATCATGGTAAAAAAATCTAATGTACAAAGATTTATGTTGTAGAACAAAACTTGAAAGTCTCTTTAAAGTGATGTTAACCACATGCCATATTTTACTCATAAATTGGAAATGACTATATAAAAGCCCATTAGAAATTCTGACAGAGCCCAGTGGCTCAAAATGCTAATTATCGTCCACATTTTAAGAGTACAGCTCTATTGATAAAGCCATTAATCCTCTTTGGTCTCATCAAAATATGACTTAAATATGTGTGTGGTTGACTTAAGAAATGAAGAAGCAAAGGCTTCTCTTCATGTTTTGATTTGTTTTGTTTTTTAATTCAATGTATATCCATGGTGCCTCACTGATGTCATTATGATCACACGATACACTTTGTTCAACAGAGCTAAGTGCTCACTAAACACCGACTCATTCAGACCATTTGAAGTCAATTTAATTTTAATTCATACTGTACATGAACTAAAATGTTGACATCTGAGTGGGCGAGTAGTTTACTTTGTAATTAGTCTTTTTTCAGCAGTTTGACCAATTTAGAATGATGTATGCAAGCGTGAGATGTTCATTGTCGTTAATCTGTAGGTTAATCAGCCAATCATATTGAAGAATAAATATAATTGATGGGACACATTATCTCATTGACAAATTTACGTTTTAAAGTGTTTTTAGATGGTCACTTTTAGCTGAGTACTGGTTATTTTACAAAATATATTTTGTAAATATATGCAGAGTCCCATTTAAATTAAGATCAGGTTGCATCAATTGAAAATATTGCTGGCGAAAAAACTGTGATTTTTTTTTTATCATTATTAAACAGCATGAAGTGCACATGACAGTGTATCAATACTAGCGCAAGTGTTTTTAAAGAGGCTGCACTTGAGATCTCATCCTCCTTTTAGACACAGAGGATACGGCTATTTGAGGTGAGTTATGCTTGTAGATCACAGAGAACAATATATACACTACAGAATCTCCCGCTCCTGGCCCTTTTAAGAAGTGTATGTATTATTAAAGCAGAAATATGGAGCTAGTGTGCAGGGTTTAACAGTCATGTCTGAAGATAGCAGGGGCATAGCCTGGATAGAAATCATCAGACAGTAGCGTAACTGCAGTTGAATGTTGAGTTATGGGCCAACACCATGAGTGAATGTGAGTCAAACATAAATGGACATTTATGTTAATTCCTTTAGCAGAGTTTATTTCTTTTGTTTATTTCAATCAATTAAGATTTTCACAAAACTGACCACCTGTATAACTGTAACACACATCTTGAGGTCGAGGAAGGAGTATATAATTACCACATGATAGACTATAATGATTTTGAGCTGTGTTATTGACCGTTTTGGCTCAAACACTCTTAGAAATAAAGGTTCCAAAAGGGGGTTTTCACAGTGATGCCATAGAATAACCATTTTGGATTCCACAAATAATATTTTAGTAAATAATTCTTAAAATAACCTTTTCTTCTTACAGTGTTAAAAACATTTTAATAAGGTTAAGAACCTCTTTCCACTTTAAGGAATATTATTTTAGGAGTGAAGGACATCTACTCTTCCAGATTTTTCTTGTATGCTATTCAAACTTTTGTCAGTGGAGCCCAATGGTTTCTGTGGCACTCACCAGCAAACTGAATTTTGATTTGATATACGTTAAGTCTGAGAAAACATCTCCAGGGCAAAATGCAACATGCATGTACATGTCAGTCACATATGGGTTCTTGATTCTCAGTGGATTTGCTTCGACACTTCCTACACTGACATAATAAGTAACTAACACATACTAATTATCAAGTCTGGAATCATTAGATACAAGTGTTAAGGTGTGGATTAGCTCTTTTCTTTTAG
The DNA here is from genome assembly GCF_001515605.1 of Sinocyclocheilus anshuiensis. NCBI lineage: Eukaryota > Metazoa > Chordata > Actinopteri > Cypriniformes > Cyprinidae > Sinocyclocheilus > Sinocyclocheilus anshuiensis. Next base: position 721,198 of record NW_015552643.1, read on the forward strand.
TAAATGATGACTGCAAGCTGCAAGGGACTCTGGGAATTGTAGTGTCTCAATAACACATCGTTATATTGAGTTCATCTGTCCATATGCAGAGCTGTGGAGGAGTTTAAGAGGATAAGAGGAATAAACCAGAACAAAACCCTACGGCTTGAATATGCCATGATGCTTTATTCTGATGTTTGTTATGCAACTGGAGTTTTGCCGCAGGTTTTTGAGTGTGATTTCGTTTTCTGGAGACATATCTGCAAGTCTGAGTGTGTTTGAAAGATGTGTAGTTGACAACTGCGTGACTGAGTAGAAATCTACTCATAACTACCAGCATATTAATAACTAACCTCAAATAGCCAGACTTTTGACCATCGGTGTAAAGTGTGGCCCACTTTGCGGTTTATTCTTGTCCAAAAGAGTTCACCCTCCACGCTAGTGAAGCATCTGATGTTGTGTTGCACCAACTATTTGTTAGTTAGTTCAGCAACTTTATCTAGTGTACAATGAATCCATAAACACTGGCCTGTTAAATAGTCAAGCACTTTTCTAGATAGGGAGTGAAAATGAATAGTTGTGTAACTACTAGTTTGTAAATAAAACTGAACATAATAAAAATCAATCAATCAATCAAATTTTTTTATGGTGCGACTGTTCAAAATAAGAAATATTTTTTAAACAATAATTCATGAAATTTGCTCAAATAAAATTATACTAAATATTACTTTTTTCTATTTGACTATTTTTACTTAACTTTTTCTCTTGATGTTTGTACCATTTTTTTATCTTATAGAGTTTAAGTTTATATCTTAAAGAGTATTTTTTAATCTAATGTTTTAACATTAGAATAAAAACAATAACTCTTTCTTTTCTTTTGTCATTGACCCTTTAAAAGGTGCAAAAGAGATTGAGTGAATCTGCACTATTTGAGAAAAAAAAATTGGCTCTGAAAATATAATAAGGGAGCAAAATATTATTACATACACATAATCTTTGGTCTGACCACTGAGTATTTGTAAGACACAAATTAAGATGTACATTATGCATGATTTATGGCACGGAACAGGCAATATGTCATAGTTGGGAGCCACTTAATCATTAGCGAAGTTATGACCTAAAACACACCACAGATTTAGGTTAGAATATGGCGACCATGGACAAGAGTTAAGCGAAACGTGAACTTTTTTTTTTTTTATCTCATTAAATTTTCTTGATGTGCGATTTTGTTTGAATAAAATTCATGGTATTGAGTTTTTGAGAGAAATTAAAGCATTTAATTTGAGGTCATACTTGAAAGTAAACAAGATACATATGCCAATTATTTAAAATGTTTCCTATAAATGGGGAAAGTAGTGTTTTTCAGAATGGCTGAATTTTTTGCTAACATCTAAAGGTCGTTGTTGAGCATCTGTCAGCTCAGTTTGTGTGGTTGGTTCCTTTTTGGACGGTTGAGCATGTTGAATCGGTGTGAGGCATTTGGTGTGACCGATCACTCTGATTGGCTGTTCATCTTAGTGAACAAATGCATGAGAAGAAAAGCAAAAGTGATGAAAGTGAGCAAATGATGAGTTCAAAAAGCTGTTCTAACTTGGTCATCTTACCTGAGATTTATTTCCGTAACTGCCATCTAGAATGACATATACTACTGCTACTAGCTGATATAGACAGTTATTTTCTCTCACACAAGTGCAGAACTTACATACTAGTTGACCGTTGGCTGTAGTTATCGCTGTTCAAGCTTTTCAAATTTTGTCAAACTTCATCACCGCTAGCTCTTTGTTGTCGGTTTGGTGTGTTACAGCCTTAAGAGGTTTCACAAGTCACCCTGATTTGTTGGTTGCATGTTCTTTTATATCAGTGAGATATCAAGTGATCAAAAACTTGACATTGTTGTTCTACTTTTCACCTTGTCTTTATTAGAGGCTTTTGTTGTTTACTTGGATGATGTAGTTATTCTGGAACCTGGCTGGTGAGTGTGATGATGTGTTTACAGGTAGAACGGAGTTAATCTAATTGGATTGAAGGCTGACACATTGATTAATATAGTTGATGAATGCCAGCAGCAGGGGTGGCGTGGACACACACACACACACACACACACACACACACACACACACACACACACACAATAGCAGTGAAATTAATCAGGATAATCTAGCATCATTGCTTTGAATTACTACTGTGATTGTGCTCCCTTCTTACATTTAAAAGTCATACATATAAAAATCTACTTGTGAATTACACACTCTTGCATGACTTGTACTCTCAATTTTCTAAAATATTGTAATATATTGTAATGTTTTTTCATACTTAATTACATTCCCATTCCCAAGGCCAACATGTATTTTAATACTTTTTTTGCACCTTTATATAGTTTATTGTTTATAACATTGTTATAAATTATTTATTACAATGTGTTAATATCACTATGATTCAGAAGGCTTCATTGCTCTTTTTATTTGGCTTAATTTCAGTATGTATCCTTTTGAAAGGGTGTGTGTTCATGTATGGTTTTATCTCCTAATTAAGTGGCATTACACAGACCCCACCACAAGTCTTTCAGTCCTTGAGAACAGAAGAGAAAGGCTTACGTTATGTAATTGGTTGAAGTGTCAGTGAATTTTAGCATCGCGCTAGTAAGATTTATTTTTTATATTTCAGATTTCATTAAATTGTGCAATCTGGGGTGAGAGAATTAGGCAAATATTGGAAAAGAGAGTGTGCATACAGGCTTTTTTTACCGCCAATAAAAACATTATGAGGGAATAATTTCACCTGGGAGAAGGTACATATTCACACGCTCCAACTGCATAAAGATGGATCAGGGAAGAGATGATAGACTGATTGATTGGGAGATGTATGGACAGACACAGATGAAAGCTGGAGCGAATGTGTACAACTGAAGTTCGGAGTGGGAGGCATGGATTAGGGATAGAGAGATGAGAGGAAGAGAGAGAGAAGAGGATGAGGAGGAGAGGATTGGATGAATGATGAATGTAGGAGGAAAAAGCTGGACTGTGAAATGGAAGAAAGAGAGAGATTTAATGTTGGGCAATTTTAAGTTTTAGCAGTTTTCCAGTTTTAAGAGTTTATATGAAAATGTATTAAAGGTTTGATTATATCCATCATATAAAATATTTACTTTTAAAATACTGTAAGTGTTCATTCGCTCCTTAACCTCCTGTTAAGCAGAAATGTATTCTAAAGTATGTCTTGTGTGGGTGCATTTCATGAAGTATCTGTTTGTCCTTTTCTGTTTCTTCTGACCTTCCCTCTTTTCCCTTCTATCCCATGTTTGATCTCGCTGTCTGTTTTTTTTTTTCTTTTTTTCTCGCCTGACTTTAGCGGTCTTATAGGACATGCTGGCAGCCCTCCACCCACACCAAAGGAACAAGATGCATCTGTGGTCTGTGACTTTCTATTTCTCTGTCTCTCACTCTCTTTTTGTCTCTCATTCTTGTTTTCTGGCTTTATATATTGAGTTTGAGTACAGGTTTGAAGTTTTAATAAGCTCTTTCATACAGCTGCTTGTTTTAATATAAGTAATACTTCTGAGGCAGTGATGAACACACACACACACACGCACACACACTGCAGTCATTATTGCTGTTGCTCTCGACTGTCACTCTGTGCAACAGCTCCTTTCACAAAAAAATAATAACAATGCTTGTTTGAGGCTTAGAAATGTAACTGATGGAAAATTACATAACTCTGTTTCTTCAGAATGCACACATAGGATATCCATATCCATACATCCATATTTCATCTTAATGCCCAGTGTTCATATAATCTCATATCATTTTAAGATTTGTATTTATTGGTTTGGTTGGAAAATGTACATACAGAATTAAGAAAAAATATTATTACTGATTATTAGTAATAATAATGCATAAATAATAATAATAATAATAATAATGCACTTTTAAGTACTTTAAAGAATACTAAGGTTTTACCAATCATAGTCGTGTTAAACATTTTTTACTGTAGTATCAAAATGCATTGGAACACATTTTGTGTTGCATGTGTGTTTTATTAAAATCACAACAATAGTGCATTATTAAAGCAATAAGCCCCAAGAAGCCGTGGTTTACAGTGAATGTATAGTGGTTAAGGGGCGTTGTTAGGCACGACGCAAAGCGGAGTGCCTAAAACCCCCTTAGCTGTTATAAATTCACTGTAAACCATGGCTTCACGGGGCTTATTGCTTTTATAAAACGATTGTTCCATATACATAGTAAGGTTTCACAGAATAAAACAGAGCAAATAAAGTGTAATGATATAAGTAAAAACATTATTCTTCCACCAAACAATGTAGTTCCTCAGAAACAGTTGTGGTTCCAACAAAGTGGTTGCCGAGCAACACACAGAAGTAAACAAAGGTGTATGTTTGTAGTGTAATTTACAACAGCTTCGAATGCGGCTCAACCAATCAGAATCAAGGACCGGAACTATCCGTTTTATAATAATTAGTTTGTTAATAGAAAGTTGAAATTCTAAACTGTCAAAAAAAAAAAAAAGTGCGTTAACAACAACAGCAAAATCAGCATTTAAGTAAAAAAAAATAAAAGAAATTTTGTCTAAATCAACCAATAAAAGTGGGGGGACAATTATATATGCTGTACCCCCCTCCCCCCCCCAAAAAAGAACAAAAACGAATACAATAATTGTGGAACAATATTAAATTACGTTGACACAACGTAATTTAACTGCATGCATACTGTGGTTTGTCTTGTATGAACATGGGTACAACAAATATATTGTCGGAAAAAAATTATTTTGTGTAAAAGTTTTTTTTTTTTTGAGTGTATTATATTATAACATTGACATATTATAGTATTATCATGACAAAGTGTTTGATTTAGTATATGTTGCATCTAAAATCAGAGCACTAGTAGTCTGAGCATGTAGAGAACTAATGATACTAATGCATAACGCCAGTGGTTCATATACACCAATATTACACACTCAAACACATAAGCACACAGATGGAAGCGGCTCTTGATTGTTTAGGTCGTGACTTCAAGTGCACAACAGGTCAGCTGCCTTCCACTTCAAAGCTTTTCATGATCAAACTTTAAATTGGGAAATTAATTACACTTTAATTACACGTTGCTGCTGATGAAATAAATTATGCGGATATAATGAAAATGAGGGGAAACAAAAAAAATTAAAAATGAATGAGTCTCATACTGCTTGTCTGCATTCAGCCTTTCGGTTACAGCCAAAACTGATATCAAATGATTAAAGCCAAATTAAGTCATAACACAATCAAACCCGGAGCCGAAAGTCATCAAATTATCAATAAAGCAAAATCATGTTATTCCGGGCTCCTTTTTAATTAGTGGGATCTGAAGTAAATTGCCATTACTCCGGAATTCCATCATGTAAACATTCTTAATTGCATACTTAATTGCTAATAGTAGAAGAGCATTTTAAGAGACATTAACTCAAGAGCCCAAATTATTGCAATATTACAAAGTTACATGAAATTGATTGCAGGAGGGGGGAGTAGCAGTGGCAGCGGTGAGGACTTTTTGAAATCTCTGAATTAACAACAACAGCAAAATCAGCATTTAAGTAAAAAAAAATAAAATAAATTTTGTCTAAATCAACCAATAAAAGTGGGGGGACAATTATATATGCTGTACCCCCCTCCCCCCCCAAAAAAAGAACAAAAACGAATACAATAATTGTGGAACAATATTAAATTACGTTGACACAACGTAATTTAACTGCATGCATACTGTGGTTTGTCTTGTATGAACATGGGTACAACAAATATATTGTCGGAAAAAAATTATTTTGTGTAAAAGTTTTTTTTTTTTTGAGTGTATTATATTATAACATTGACATATTATAGTATTATCATGACAAAGTGTTTGATTTAGTATATGTTGCATCTAAAATCAGAGCACTAGTAGTCTGAGCATGTAGAGAACTAATGATACTAATGCATAACGCCAGTGGTTCATATACACCAATATTACACACTCAAACACATAAGCACACAGATGGAAGCGGCTCTTGATTGTTTAGGTCGTGACTTCAAGTGCACAACAGGTCAGCTGCCTTCCACTTCAAAGCTTTTCATGATCAAACTTTAAATTGGGAAATTAATTACACTTTAATTACACGTTGCTGCTGATGAAATAAATTATGCGGATATAATGAAAATGAGGGGAAACAAAAAAAATTAAAAATGAATGAGTCTCATACTGCTTGTCTGCATTCAGCCTTTCGGTTACAGCCAAAACTGATATCAAATGATTAAAGCCAAATTAAGTCATAACACAATCAAACCCGGAGCCGAAAGTCATCAAATTATCAATAAAGCAAAATCATGTTATTCCGGGCTCCTTTTTAATTAGTGGGATCTGAAGTAAATTGCCATTACTCCGGAATTCCATCATGTAAACATTCTTAATTGCATACTTAATTGCTAATAGTAGAAGAGCATTTTAAGAGACATTAACTCAAGAGCCCAAATTATTGCAATATTACAAAGTTACATGAAATTGATTGCAGGAGGGGGGAGTAGCAGTGGCAGCGGTGAGGACTTTTTGAAATCTCTGAAATATTAAATCATAAGATGCTGCTTTGCAGTGTCAACCATGAAGATGTAAGCTTTATTGCTGAAAGAAAATTAATTGGACTTGAAAAGAATGAGGCAACGTCTGAAAGTGCCTCTCTAGAAGATTCTAGTTTTCACACTATTGGATTAGGGACCTTTCAATTGGCGCTTATGAGGAAATAAACAGCATGGTGCACTTTTGAGAAAGCATATTATAGAAGGATTGCTCTCTGGGTCAGTTTCGCTCTTCGGTTTATTAGATTAGAGCAGCAGATCAGAGTGGGTAGACGTTAATCTGACCCTGGATCAGTGTGGATGGGGATTGTTGTTATTCTGGGTCAGTTTTGGGTAGGATGCAAGAAGATTTCTGAATGACATAACTACTCTTGGCAGATGCAAACAGGCAACATCAATTGTGCAAATAGCCCATTTTCCTGTTCAGAGTCATCCAGGCTGAAATAACAGCTAATGGTAAAAAAAGCAGTTTACTCAAAAATGAAAATTCTGACAAAACCAAAATGTACTCAAAGTTCTTCATGAGATAATGCTTATGAAGAAAAATCAAGCTAGCATACACTGATATCCACATATTGCATTTTGCATATGCACATTTGATTTAATGCGTTTTAATTTGTCAAAAGAATGAAAGCACCATTTTTGAAGAGAACCCACAAATTGAATCAAACATCTGGAAAACAACAGGAGAACAAAAATAGCAAAGGTGTCCTCAGGTATGTTCGTTATTTACAGCAGTAATTTGACATTAATTTGATCTCTGCTTTGCAGAAGTTTGTACTCCACCACTGCGTGGTGAACAATAAATTTTGCACGTTTGCTGTGCTGGAAACACACCCATGTTTGACTTTCTTTGTTCTGTGGAACAAAAAAGAAGAATATTAGGGGCTAGAAAAAAGTGTCATGTCATTTTGCAAAACCTGAAACCTGTCCAGTACACCAATTAATCTCCATTGTATCTCTGATTTTGCAGGTTTCCATGTACAGTCACCTCACACAGCATGTTTTGTTCTATATCAGGCATTCTTCAGGCCTCTTCAGGCCTGTCAAATGTCAGTTTTGATGGATAACTGCAGAGTGAAGTGGACATATTGGTGTTAAATGTTTTAAATGTTTGAAAAAAAAAAAAAAAGATTTTAAAACATTTGTTAAAAATTTTGAAAAGTAATCAAAAAGTATTCAAATGTCCGGTGCTCTTTAACATCCTCCTCTCTGCCATCACCTGCCTATTCCATCATGTCATGGGGCATGAAGACGGTGTCCATGTGGAACCTCTTTAACATCCGTCGACTCCAGGCCCGCACAAAGATAAAGTCCCCGCCAAATCTGTGAGCTTCAGTATGCTGATGACTGTGCCATTTTGGCCCACAGCCCGGACTCTAGGCAGCATGCTCTAAATACAATATCTAGTCTGTACCAATCTTTTGGTCTACAGGTTAACACTCAAAAAACCGAGGTTATGTCCTATCTCTCTACCCCCGCCCCCATACCCCCCAGTTTTCACATAAATGGTGTTACCATTTGTCACACCATAAATGGTTCACTTAAAACAGTGGACCACTTCACCTCCCTCGGCTTCACCTTGTCCTCATGTTGCTCCCTTGACACAGAAGTACACACCCGAATAAATAAAGCCTCATCATCTTTTGGACGCCTACGCAGCAGGGTTTTTGAATACCATAACCTGAAGATCAGTACCAAGATCGCTGTTTAAAATGCGGTATGTCTCTCCATTCTGCTTTATGGGGCAGAGTCATGGACCCCATACCGCCAGCACATTATTAACCTAGAGGCCTTCCATATCCGCTGCCTACAGAAGATCCTCAATTTGTCCTGGGAAGCTCGAATTCCCCACACAGTCATCCTTAGCAATACTGACTCAATCGCGGACCGAGACCGCTGAAAAGATGGGTCTTGGTCCGCTTCCAAACGAACTCTGGTGCGGTTCGAATGATATGTGAACGCAACACAGACCAAATACTTTTAAACGAACCAAAAACAGGAAGTAATGACAAGATGCGACACTATGCCACATGATTTGACGACGCGGTGTAACCAAAACAAAATGAGCAGAGGGCAAACGTAGAGCAACGATGAGGTAAAGTGCCTAACGCACCTTTTGTTTGTGGTGTTCGGTGAGTTCCATCACGACATATATGTCGTTCAAGCCGACCAATCAGGTTGTGAACGTATCACTATGCCTTTAGGTTCGCTGCCTTTTGGTTCGCTGTCAAAAATGCCAATGTGAATGCTAAGCGGACCAGGACCAAATGTATCATTTTCCTTTTTGGTCTGGACCAAATGAACCAATCGAACCGAACTACAAGTGTGAACACACCCTTAGTCTGTCCAAAACCAGGCTCTAATCAAACCAATTACTTTTGGCACACCATACGCATGCCTGAACATTGCCTGCCCCTCCAAGTCCTCTACAGTCAACTAATGGGCGCAAAGCACTCTGCTGGAGGGCAAAAATGGCGCTTTAAGGATTACACCAGGGACCTCCTAAAGCGAGCGAACATTAGATTCAGATCATCAAAAAAAAAATTATATTACACAAGGATAATGCAAGAAAATACAAAATGCAGTTTTTAATGATGGTTTAATTTAAAGGAAAAAAAACTGCTCAAACCTACCTGGCCCTACATGAAAAATTAATTGCCCCCTCCTGATAAATCATAAAAGAACTGTGATTAACCACATTATTTTAGAAAGCTGAGTTACATTTCACTAGTCACACCCAGGCCTGATTACTGCCAGACCTGTTAAATCAAGAAATCACTTAAATAGAACCTGTCTGACAAAGTGAAGCATGCTTAAAGAGCAACACATCATGCCATGATCTTAAGAAGTTCAAGAACAGATGAGAAACTAAATAATTGATATGTATCAGTCTTGAAAGGGTTATAAGGCCATTTTCTAAGGCTTTGGGACTCCAGCGAACCACGGTCAGGGCCATTATCCACAAGAAAACTTGTAACAGTGGTGAACCTTCCCAGGAGTGGCCGGCCTACCAAAATTACTCCAAGAGTGTAGCGACGACTCATCCAGGAGGTCATAAAAGAAGCCAGAACAACATCTAAAGAACTGCAGGCCTCACTTGCCTCAATTAAGGTCAGTGTTCATGATTCAACAATAACCAGCGGCAACATCGCTGAACCCACCCCCTTCCCACTCCCATCTCTGGAGCAAGCGTCATCATCGAATACGATGGACAGCTAAGAGAGGACCACAAAACCAGTCATAAGGGTAAATTTTTTGAAATTTATACATCATCTGAAAGCTGAATAAATAAGCTTTCCACTGATGTGTGGCTGAGATGTGTGATGTGTTTCCATTGATGTGTGATGCGTTTCCATTGAATATTTGGCCGAGATACAACTATATGAAAATAATCTAAATACTGAGTA
>NW_015552643.1:731810-745760 GCF_001515605.1 Sinocyclocheilus anshuiensis
AGTTGACATGTATCAGTCTGGAAAGGGTTATTAAGCCATTTCTAAGGCTTTGGGACTTCAGCGAACCACGCTCAGAGCCATTATCCAGAAATGGAGAAAACTTGGAACAGTGGTGAACCTTCCCAGGAGTGGCCGGCCTACCAAAATTACTCCAAGAGTGTAGCGACGACTCATCCAGGAGGTCATAAAAGAAGCCAGAACAACATCTAAAGAACTGCAGGCCTCACTTGCCTCAATTAAGGTCAGTGTTCATGATTCAACAATAAGAAAGAGACTGGGCAAAAATGGCATCCATGGGAGAGTTCCAAGGCAAAAGCCACTGCTGACCAAAAAGAACACAAAAGCTCGTCTCACATTTGTCAAAAAAAATATTGATTATTCCCAAGACTTTTGGGCAAATATTCTGTGGACTGATGAGACAAAAGTTGGTCCACCTCTGAATGGCTCAAGAAAAGCAAAATGAAGGTTTTGGAGTGACCAAGTCAAAGTCCGGACTTAAATCTGATTGAGCTGCTGTGCCATGACCTTAAACAGTCCATTCATGCTCGAAAACCCTCCAGTGTGACTGAATTAAAACAATTCTGCAAAGAAGAGTGGGCCAAAATTCCTCCACACCGATGTGAAAGACTCATTGCCAGTTATCACAAACGCTTGATTACAGTTGTTGCTGCAAAGGGTGTCACAACCAGTTATTAGATTTAGGGGGAAAAATTCATTTTTCAAGTAGGGCCAGGCAGGTTTGGACAGCTTTTTTCCCTTAATAAATGGAATCATTATATCAAAGCTGCATTTTGTATTTACTCGGGTTATTTTTGTGTAATATTAAAATTAGTTTGATGATCTGAATCTTTTAAGTATGACAAATATGCAAAAAAAAAAAAAAAAACAGAGAAGGGGGCAAAAACCTTTTCACGGCACTGTATATATATATATATTTCTCTCTAAGGGAGTATCCCTGATATTCTCAGAATGGCTAATACCACATTATAACTTAATATTAATATATTATCACATACAAACTTTGATCATCTCATGCATAATAGAGCACATCAAATACGGTCAACAATAGCTCAACTGTACTTGCTTGATGCACAAGAAAAACCTCATTGGTGCTTGCATGCCATGAGTACAAAACTCATTGGGCCTCATTTACGAAACGAAGAAAATTGGGCGTACGGTCGTTTCAACACAAAACTTGGAATTTATCACTATGGAAGTGAGCGGTGGCTACTGTCAAATCTCACGTCTGGTCTCAGCTTATTTACGCAAGTTTTTTTAGCCTTAACTTGAGCGCAGCATATAAATCTGGTGGAGAATTGTAGAATGACAGCATTTTGTTCATTTAGGCTATTTTCCTGACCGACAACCGAGGCTCATTAGTCTTTTTTTGTTATTATTTAGGGCTTTAGCTTTATATGCGCGAATAGCAGTGTAAACAACAGACCATGAGGATTCACACATCGTCGCATCACGCACCTGCAGCGCTTCTGTGACTGTAGAAAAACAGAAATGAAGTCTATAAAAGGAATAAAATGAATAGGACCACACAAAATATATAATAGGCTATAATATAATTAACAGATTAACAAAAGGAAAAAAAGGACTGTACAAACAACAGACACATCGTCGCATCACGCACCTGCAGCGCTTCTGTGACTGTAGAAAAACAGAAATGAAGTCTATAAAAGGAATAAAATGAATAGGACCACACAAAATATATAATAGGCTATAATATAATTAACAGATTAACAAAAGGAAAAAAAAAACTGTGCAACAAGTATAGGCTGCGCTCGTTTTTGTGACATTCTTAATGCATTTTATTTATTTTCTTGATATTTTTATTGTTTTAAACCATCTGATCGCACAGGCGCCTCACGCACACAAAAACAACATTAGATCTACCATTGCCTAACATTTCAGCCATTCATCATCAAACTAAAATGCAGTCAACCAAGTTGCACTGCAGTGTTAATTTTGACAGCAAATTTTGATTTAGTTTTAGTCATAAGTCTTTTGACTAAAATGCCATTTAGTTTTAGTCATATTTTAGTCATCTGAATTGTTTTTATTTTTAGTCTAGTTTTAGTCGACTAAATATCATAAGATTTTAGTCGACAGTAAATTTAGTCGGCTAAAATATAATGGGTTTAGTTACAGTGCATTTATTAAGCATTTCTCTAAAAATTACCAAATTCATTATATAGGTTTGATATTAAGGTTTTATCATGATAGACACCGATTTAACTGCATGATTAACAACATGCCTTTATGTTAAAGGGGGCATAACACACACACAGTTTTACCCAATCTCATGTTAATCTTGAGTACCTGTAGAGTAGTACTGCATCCTTCATATCTCCTAAAATTCTTTAGTTTTATCATATTTATAAAAGAAAGATACAGCTTTATGATTCTCTCCGAAAACAGCCGAGCTCCTGGAGGCGCGCTGTGGGCAGAACTAAAGATTGACGAGCACTCGCGTGTGTTTTGCCAACAAAACACAGACATTTGATGCCATTTCACTTACCATCTGCAGTTCTGAATCGTGACCGGGATCGTTTATAGCTGGGATTGCTCCATCTTTCAGTAACAAACGATGTGCAAATCCAGCGTCGAACTGGGCCTTGTTTATAAAACGTTCATCAACAAACACACTTGCAAAACTACGTTTCTGTCCCAGAAAAACAAACTTCATCCACTGTTCACGTAACGCTGGGTTCTTCGGGAAACTGAACAAGGTTATCTTTGCCTTACAGCCAAAAACACACTTCTTTAGAGACATTCTTGCTGAGCGAGTCCCATGCAGTGCAGCCGAATGAAGCGCATTGATGGGCGCGATCTCACTCTCGCTCTGGTCGATGCGTGCACAGGCGCGCTGTTCCAGGAGAAATGCCCATACAAGGAGTTCTGCGGAGCTGCACGAGCCTATGGTGGCACAGCCCACCAGAGCCCGCCAATTTGGGCGGAGCATCTGGCTATATAAGCGTGCACTTCGCCATAAGATCCTCAGATTTCTTCTCCTTCAGCGACGAATACGGATCTTCGCACTACGAGACTAGAAGCCTTCGCCGTGAACAAGCCTCGCAGCAGACCAAGACCCCTCTCTGCTCAGCTGACTTCGCCGCTCTTCAGCTGCCTTCGGCGTCTGCAGCAGCATGGTCTCCCGGTCCCCTGCCGCTATCCGGCGACTATAAGAGCAAATTTCTAAAAGCAAATTTCCGCCGTTGTTACAAATGCCGTGCCGCTACTGTTCCTGCACGCCGCTGACTGTCATGGCCAGTGCGTTTCATACTTGGGCACTGCCCACGCTGAAGCTGCACTTAATGAGACGGCATGTCCTCATTGCGAGGATATGAGTCTCTCTTCTCTGCGCTCGCGGATAGCTTTCTTTTCAGAAAGCGACTCTGCCCCTCGCACCCTCCCTCTTCTTTCCTCCCAGGAACCTGTGAGGAAAAAGCAGTGGGGCAAAGGCTTCCCCCGTCCTTTTCTCGCACCCGGACCAGCATCCCTCTGCGGCTGCGAGCGATCTGGTTTCGTTTGGTGGGACTGAGTGTGACGCCATGAACGACAGTGTGTCTCTGGCTGCCTCAGATGCGGAGGAGCTGTCGGGCTCGTCTTTCGACACTGCCCCCCTGCCGTCTGCAGAGCCCAGCGCTGCCAGCACAGGCATGGACGCCGAACTCTTCCGCGTTCTGTCTAAGGCTGTTCAAGAGCTGGGTTTGGATTGGTCTCCACCGGAGGAGCCCACCCGCAGCCGCCTGGACGAATGGTTCTTGCCAGGGCGCCGTCAAGCCCCTCAACAACGAGCTTCTCCATTCTTCCCGGAAGTCCAGGAATAGATCACCAGATCTTGGCGCTCCCCCTACTCGACCTGTGTACCTCCTCTTCGTCTGCCCTCACTACGGTTGACGGCGCCGAAGAAAAGGGGTATGACAAACTGCCTCCCCTGGATGAGTCAGGGGCCGCACATCCCGCCCACGGCCATCGGCTGGAAGGCAAAGACCGCCCACCCGTCCAAGCCGTGCATGACTACTTCAGCACTCGCTGGACGGTCCTACTCGTCTGCTGGACAAGCGGCCTCAGCGCTTCACTACATGGCTGTCCTCCAGGTCCTTCAAGCCAAACTTCTCCAGAAAATGGACGAGTCTGGACCGGACCCCACGGCTTGCAAAGAACTACGCAGCGCGACCGACCTGGCTTTATGCGCCACAAAGATGACTGCTCAGGCGATCGGTAGATCCATTGCCAGCCTTGTGGTGCTTGAGCGCCACCTATGTTTGACCCTCACAGAGATCAAGGACGCGGATAAAGTCCCCTTCCCCGACTCTCCGGTCTCCCCCTCTGGCCTGTTTGGACCTGCGGTCGAAGGGTTCACAGAGCGCTTCACTGCTGCACAGAAGTCGTCCCAGGCAATGCGAAACTTCTTGCCAAAATGCTCCAGCTCTTCGGCTGCCGCCAGTCGCCCCAAGACAGCGCCGACTCAGCAGCCCGCGAAGCCTGCCTCATCAGCTGCACCACCAGTTTCTAAGCTTGGGTCCCGGCATCGCTCCCGCTCGGCTAGATGCTACCCATTCCCTAAGCACCAAGGACCCCGGCCCAAGGTAGTGCTGGACCCATCAGCTGCACCGCCGGTTCCTAAGCCTGAGCCCCGGCATCGTTCCCGCTCGGCTAGACGCTACCCATTACCTAAGTGCCAAGGACCCCGGCTCAAGGTAGTGCTGGACCCGGCGCCTCCGGCATCAACCTGATCCACGGGACAGGAAGAGGAGGGGGCAAAGTCTCGCTATCGCCGGACCACCCCCCAAGAAGCCTCTTTTGTGCCTCCAAGCACCCCGTTCACTTCCGGGGGCTGATGGCCTTGTGTTTGTGGTAAATACTGTTGTGAACCTCGGGCCCGTTCAATTAGCGACCGCACAACTCACCACTGTTACAGCGAGAAAAATAAAACACAAACATTTTCAAAAAGAGAGCAAATTCCTCTTCCGCATTTCACGAGCGTTGGGTTCCCGCATGGCCATCCCTGGGGTGTCAAGGTGGGTTCTGGGGATAATAGAACGAGGTTATTCACTGCAATTCACTCGAAGACCCCCGCAATTCTGTGGCGTGGTCTCCACCTCGATTCAGAGCGAGGATGCACACGTCCTACGCGCTGAGATGATGAATTTACTGGCGAAAGGAGCCATAGAAATGGTTCCCCCAGCTCAGAGCGAGACAGGCTTCTACAGCCGTTATTTCCTCGTCCCCAAAAAGGATGGCGGCCTAAGGCCCATCCTAGATCTCAGACACCTGAACTGCGCCCTCATGAGACGGCCATTCAGGATGATTACATTGAAGCAGATCCTCTCGCAAGTGTGCCCAGGGGACTGGTTCTTTTCGCTGGATCTGAAAGATGCCTACTTTCACATCCAGATAGCCCCCCACGACAGGCGGTTCTTGAGATTCGCCTTTGACGGAGTGGCATATCAGTACACGGTATTTCCCTTCGGACTGTCCCTAGCTCCCCGCACTTCTACGAAGTGCATGGATCTTTTCCCGCTGAGACAGATGGGAATACGCATTCTGAATTATCTCGCTGACTGGCTCATCCTCGCCCAGTCAGAGAACGAGCTAGTATCCCACAGATCCTTACTCCTCAGCCACTTACAGCGCCTGGGACTCAGGGTCAACTTTGCCAAGAGCGCGCTGTCTCCCAGCCAACGGATATCGTTCCTGGGAACAGTTCTCGACTCAGCCCGAATGAGGGCGGTAGTCACGCCAGATCGTGCACTAGCTATTCGGCAGCTCATGGCCTCATTCGAAATTGGAGCCCTTCACCCTCTCAAGGCGTTTCAGAAGATGTTGGGCCTCATGGCCTCTGCGTCTCCAGTACTTCAGCTGTGCCTGCTTCGCATGCGGCCCCTTCAGTCCTGGCTGAAACCACGAGTTCCGTCCCACGCCTGGCGCTATGGACGCATGCGTGTCAAGGTGAGCCGGGCCTGCGTAGCAGCCCTGGCCCCTTGGAAATACTCTCAGTGGATGGATCGGGGCATGTCCCTGGGTATGGTCTGCAGAAGGAAGGTAGTCTCGACAGACGCTTCCAACACTGGTTGGGGAGCTCTGTGCGATGGCAAACCGGCTTTCGGTCATTGGTTGAAAGAGGAGAGTCGGCTTCACATCAACTGCCTGGAAATGTTGGCAGTATGTTTGGGCCTTCGTACCATCCTGCCAGACCTAAGGGGACACCACGTGCTAGTCCGCTCAGACAGCATGACAGTGGTGTCATATATAAATTGCCAGGGCAGTCTCTCCTTGAAGCGCCTCTTCATTCTGGTAGAGCGCCTCCTAGAATGGGCTCAGCTACACTTGCGTTCGCTAAGAGCAGCACATGTGCCGGGCAGATTGAACCAGGGAGCGGACATGCTATCCCGAAGCAACGTCCCCTCAGAAGAGTGGATGCTCCACCCGCATACGGTTCAGAGAATCTGGGAGATCTTCGGCAAGGCAGAGGTCGACCTCTTCGCCTCAGAAGACAACTCTCACTGCCCAGTTTACTTTTCAAAGGACAAGGATGCGTTGTGGGCTTTTCCCCCCGATCGCCCTGATCCCACAGGCGAATCAAGGAGCGGAAACACAGGGTTCTGTTGGTGGCCCCGCTCTGGAGGACCCAACACTGGTTCGCAGAGCTGTCTCAGCTGCTTATAGCAGCCCCGTGGCCCATTCCCCTGAGACGAGACCTCCTCTCTCAGGCGAACAGAACGATATGGCACCCCCAGCCCGAACTGTGGGCCCTGCACCTCTGGCCTCTCGACGGGAGCCTGCGGACCTCCCTGAGAGCATGCTAAACACAAAATCTCAGGCTAGAGCACCCTCTACGAGGCGGCTCTATGCCCTTAAATGCCCAGTCATTGGGCAGGAACAACCTAGTTGTTCGATTTTTGAAAGGGTCTAGGAGGCCCAACCCGCCTCGCCTCGTCACCGTCCCTACATGGGACCTGCCTACGGTGTTGAGGGCTCTGAAGAGTCCTCCCTTTGATCCGCTACAGTCTGTTGTCCTTCGTCCCCTGAAGCTAAAAACTGCTCTGCTACTGGCGTTAGCATTGGTAAAGCGTATGGGTGATCTGCAGGTGCTCTCGGTGAGCCCTACCTGCCTCGAATTCGGGCCCAACGACTCAAGGGTCGTCCTGAAGCCGAGGCATGGTTATGTACCTAAAGTGCTCTCGACTCCGTTCAGAGCACAGGTCATAGCTCTTTCGGCACTTCCTCCTTCAGAGCAGGACCAAGAGCTAAATCTACTCAGCCCCGTCAGGGCATTGAGGATATACATTGAGTGTTCCGCCCCGTTCAGACGGTCGGATCAGCTTTTTGTATGCTTCGGTGACCACACCAGAGGGTCTCCGGTCACGAAGCAGAGACTTTCCAAATGGATTATTGATGCTATCAAGGCCGACCTCTGTGAGTTTGGCCCTATCGCTTTCTGTGGGGCTTTCTTACAATTACTTGGTCCCTCTGGGCCCTTGGTGCTCAAGGCAAGTTCAATCATTGGTCGTTCCTCTAGCATAGCACGGCGGGATTGTACTGGTTCCCCTCAGCGTCTTAAGCAAGATGCAGTACGAGTGAAGTATCAATAGGGAACGTACTCGGTTACTAACGTAACCTCAGCTCCCTGAGATATGGGAATGAGTACTGCATTGCTGGCCGTGCTATGTAGCTGCACGACTTGGTCGTCGCTTCAGTCGAAGTAACCTGAGGATCCTATGGCGAAGTGCATGCTTATATAGCCAGATGCCCCGCCCAAATTGGCGGGCTCTAGCGGGCTGTGCTGAGCTCTGCTGCCGAGCCATTGGTTCGTTTTTAATACACTGCACGAACCAATGGCCGTGCAGTTTCACTGCATGATTTAAAAAGGCGTCAGTGTTCGGAGAAAAAGGAGTTTTCCCCTTAGCGTCTTAAGCAAGACGCAGTACTCGTTCCCGTATCTCAGGGAACCAATGTTACGTTAGTAACTGAGTACGTTATATGTCCAAATCGGTTTTTGAAATTTAGCCATGTTTAGCATGAGAATCCAACTCTTTAACAGTGTAAATAACTCAACATGCATGAAACCGCATTGGACCACCCTTTAAAATGAAATAAAACCACTTCTCATAAAGAAGAAGAACATGGTCTTCTTATTAATTAAATACCAATGGTTATATAGGCTAATTATGCATTCTTTATAGCAACATGTTTACCATATTCTTCATTCTTTCAAGCAGACATTTATTTCTATAAATAAATTTAGATTAATCTTTAAGGCAATCTTTAAAACCGAATGCACAGCTGAAATGAATGCAATGTACTGATACACTGAATTGAGTTCTCTCTTGCATCGTCAGATTTATCCATATGGCTGCTCTTCTCTTACTCCCACATATTGACATTTTTGAATGTTTTATGCGGACATTTATTTCTATAAATAAACTTAGATTAATCTTTAAGGCAATCTTTAAAACCGAATGCAGAGCTGAAATGAATGCAATGTACTGATACACTGAATTGAGTTCTCTCTTGCATCGTCAGATTTATCCATATGGCTGCTCTTCTCTTACTCCCACATATTGACATTTTTGAATGTTTTATGCGACGTGCAGCAAGTGTTAGCTTATGTCCCGCCGGTTCATATGTATGCATCTAACCTCCGAACCATGCAGCAGATTCGTTCTGAATTAATCTCTTCTCAAATCGTCCCTCCCTAACATTTTCGTCTCGTTTTTATTCGTTGACGAAAATGTCAATAGATTTACGTCATAGTTTTTGTCATTCAAAAAGAGTTTTAGTTCGCTATCGTCTCGCTGTCGTTGGTGAAAAAAAGGTCGTTGACGAAAATGATGCCGAAAATTATTCGTCAATGAAATGAACACTGTTGCACTGTTTATTTTAAAAGGTCCGCTGTAAAATCAGCGTGCAGTGCCCAAACAATCATTTTTGAGCATGTGAAGGATTTTACACGGATATTAGAACACGAGTGAAGTATAAAGCCTTTGTAACATAAACCAATGTTACAAATATGGCAAAAATTAAAACATTTGGATTCTTGTGGAATGAGACAGGCTCGTGAGCCCAATGCCGTTTCAGTTTTGCTTGTATGCTGTGTATAATGAATGCCACTATAGCCTAATTTGTTTTATTTTATAGTTTAATATATAATTTTGTAACTACTTATTTTTCATTCTTCATTTTATAACTATGTATTTTACATTGTCGTTTTTCATTTTTCAATGTTTATATTTACCAGTATTTTAACATACATATAAATTATATAAATGAATGTAGCCTATTGTTTGCAATTACAAGGTTAACGGGCGTTTTTGGAGTAAGATCAATTTCTCTTTCATGAGATTACTTCCTCTCTTTGGCTGGGTTTCATTTCTCCGTGTTGTAAACTCTAGGACGAGGCTTCTAAATGGGAGTGTTCCCTTTCAATACTTCACTCGTACTGCGTCGCTAGACGCTCATGGGGAAAACTCCTTTTTCGCGGAGCTGCATGAGCCTATGGCATCGAAGCCCGCCAGAATGGGCGGGGACATCTGGCTATATAAGTGGGCATTTCGCTATAGGATCTCAGATTAATTCTCTTTCAGCGATGACGATCTTCTTTTCGCTGATCTACGGGACTTGAAGCGCTTGCCATTGACACTCCTCGCTGTGGACAGAAGCTGCTTTCTTGGACAGAAGGTTATTACTCTCTCTGCGCTTCCTCCTGAGGAGGACCAGGAGTGTAACTTTTTCTGCCCGGTTAGGGCGCTAAGAATTTACATCGAGCGTTCCGCCCCGTTCAGGCGGAACGCTTTGGAGGCCGCACCAAAGGGTCCCCTGTCACAAAGCAGAGAATTTCTCGATGGTTAGTTGACGCTATCGCGCTAGCATACTCCTCTCTGGGTCTTCAGAGCCCCATAGGAGTCAGAGCCCATTCCACTCGGGGTGTGGCCTCGTCCTTGGCATAGTCTAGCGGTGTGTCCATAGCAGACATTTGTGTGGCGGCCGGCTGGGCCTCGCTGTCCACTTTTACCAGGTTCTATAGCTTGGAGGTTCTGGCCTTGCAGGCTCGGATTCTATCTGCTTAAATTGATATGCACCTGCCTAAGGCAGTCTAATTTTTCAGGTACGCTCTTGGCTCTTTCAGTAGTGCTGAGGCTGTACGAAACCATTGGAACGATTATCCAAGACTGGGCTGACCTCAGTGACTATAATTAGTCCCTCTGAGCCTTTTATGCTCAAGGCCAGTTCATGTCAGTCTTTCCTCTTTCATGGCACAGCAGGATTGTATTGCTTCCCCATAAGCATCTAGCGACGCAGTACGAATTAAGTATCGAAAGGGAACGTACTCGGTTACTTACGTAACCTCAGTTCCCTGAGATACGGGAATGAGTACTGCGTTCCTTGCTGTGCCATGACGCTGCACAACTCAGTGTCGTCGCTTCAGTCGAATTTACCTGAGATCCTATGGCGAAATGCCTGCTTATATAGCCAGATGGCCCCGCCCATTCTGGCGGGCTTCGTCGCCATAGGCTCGTGTAGCTCCGCTGCCGAGCCATTGGTTCGTCTTTAAAATACTGCACGAACCAATGGCCATGCAGTTACACTGCGTGATTGTAAAAGTCTTCAGTCCTCAGAGAAAAAGGAGTTTTCCCCATAAGCGTCTAGCAACGCAGTACTCATTCCCGTATCTCAGGGAACCGAGGTTACGCAAGTAACCGAGTACGTTTTTAGGGGCGTGATATTCAAATGACGATTGTTTTCTGCCGCCACATTTATCAACCTGCGATCATTTTACGATGAGATTGGTGGCATACGAATGTTTCATGAGTCACACATGAACTCTGTCATTGTGCGCATGGATCTGTGCTCGATTCTACGTTAGATTGATAAATGAGGCCCATTGGTTTTCACATGTTTTGTAGTCTGTTGTTCATCATATAAAGTGATCACATTTATATAGATTATTTTTATGATGTCTGAACATTTTGAAGCTTGAAAGTGTTGGTGGAATGGGGTTTTTTGGGGGTGGGGGGATGTCAGGGTTCATTAAAAATAAAAATGTGTTTTGAAAATGACAAAAAGTCTTGAAACAACATGAGGATGATTAATTGGTGACAGAATTTTCATTTTTAGGTGAACTGTCGTTTTAAGGCTGTTTTGATTTTTTTGGCTTGGTTTCGAATCAGACTTTGACACAACCTCCTTCCCATTTACTCTCACAGTTCTCTTCTTAGCAAAGTACTGTTTTGGTCTGAATTGTAGTATGTTCATGTCATCAATGTATCTCAGTGATTAGATAGTGAGTTAAGTTATTTATTTATTTATTTATTAGTTGAGTTGAATGCATTCGTTTGAGTTTAATTTTTTACATTCCTGCTCTTGATTCCGTCCATGTCTGTATGGTGGAGTTATTTTATGTTTTTTTGTGTTTTGTTTTTTTGAGACAAATGACAGCAAACATGTTTGGTATAGTTCTTGTGGAAAACATGAGGTAAAACATACAATAATTAATCATTTTAAACCATGAAAAAAAGAAAAGGGAACAATTTGCATGTAAACATCTCCTGTCATTGTCCTACATTTACGGGCCAAATTCTCAACATATGATTTTGTTGTGTTAGGTCAGTGTCTTCCTGATAAAAGAGAGGTCTTTTAAATCTTTAATAATCACCTCATTTGTTTTGCTCTGCAGGTGATAAAAATAAAGTTTTATGCGAAGTACAATGTAGGATTCAATTCATCCCCCACTCTGAAAGAATAATATGTTTTGACGTTTGTTATTTATTCTCTCTGCCTCTCCCCCTCTTCCTCGCTCTCTCGTTCCTCTTCTGTCTCAGTGTATGTGTCTGTCATGGCTTTCTTTCTTCAGAGAAATGCCTGTTTATTCCATTGTTAATATGACAGATATAATGAGTTTCCTGATTCACCACCAGGCACAAATTAAGACTCTCTTTTGAGTTTATACAGTCAAAATCCATTTTTTGCCTCCCTCGTTTTTAAACTTGACGTTAGCTCTTTTCACATTTTTTTTTCTTTCTTTTTTATTTATTCGTTTATTTTTTTGTTCTCTCTCTTATTTTCTGGGTTCAGTTGTGTGAAGAGATAATCACATCGCCGAGCACACTCGACCATCTCATACAACTCTTTCTCTCCTCAATACACACACACAGAGACAGCCACATATTGTGATTGATGGCAAATTTCACATGAATGACATTTTTTTATTTTTTTATTGCCTGTGTTTATTTCTAAAGACATTTGTCATCCTGAGTGTACAGAGACGAGGACTGTGTGTGAACACATGCACACAACAGTATATGTGAGAGTTGCATGATTTTGCCTCGAGGGGTAACATTATTATTTTTTTTAATTCTGAGTATTATTTTCCTCTTTCTCCATCATGAATATAATATGTTAACAGTTCATAATGCAATTACATGTCATCAAGAAATCAGCAATGTTAATAGACTATTAGTACTACTGAATGATAAACGGAGTTATTTTTGTATTTATAAACATACAAATGATTTAGTGTAAAATAATGATGGACGAACATGGGTAAATGCGAGTGAGGGGACAACCGATGATTTGTTTTAGTGAAGAGGAGAATTTTTGAAGAATTATCACAATAGTACACACTAACCAATTTAATTTGATCAAATTGTCTAGCCCCTTTGCCTGCAGAAATGAATGAATAATGTACAGAAATGTACATTAATGCATTTGGCTGATGCTTTTATCCAAAACGACTTGCGTTGCTTTAAAGGCAGCTGTAGTTTTTATAGTTTTTTAAATACTGTAATACAATTTCGCAATTCCGTTTAGTGGCGCTAGAAGTGCAGAAATCACACACTTTAAATTTTGTAAACTGTGTTCTTTTTAGCTGCAAATGTCATAGTTTATTTCTCTTTGTCTCTTCTTCCTTTATTTGGCTCTACACATTTTGCCATCTTTCTTTCCTCATTTAATTTTTATCTCATGGGCTGTAGTGTGAGACTGACAATGTGTGTAAAATGATGGTTTAACTTCCGGGACGGAGGAGCAGCGGTAAACAGAAGGAAAGATTAAAGAACAATGCTCCCTCACCTCTCAGGACCACTGCCAGAGGTGTGTGCGTACGTGTTTGATGTGTGTGATAAAGCATACAGCAGATTATGAGAAAAGAAGAAGATGAGCTCATTAGAAGCTTGCACTCTCAAAAGCGCAGAACGAAGGATCAGAGAGAAGCCACCAACCTCTGTGAACTCCTCCCTCTCATCCCTCCATTCTTTTGTAGTCCTGTCCCCATCACTTGGCTCTGATCTCCTGCCTTATTCAGACTTCTGTGCTTCCTTAGGGACAACATGATCTCTTCTCTTCTCTTCTCTTCTCTTCTCTTCTCTTCTCTTCTCTTCTCATTTTGTCTCTTTTCTTGTTTGTGAGTTAAAATTGAAATTCTCAGTTACAAATTTGGAGTGATTCAGATTCAGATTTTGGCTATTATATATATTTATATACACAGGTGCATCTCAATAAATTAGAATGTCGTGGAAAAGTTCATTTATTTCAGTAATTCAACTCAAATTGTGAAACTTGTGTATTAAATAAATTCAATGCACACAGACTGAAGTAGTTTAAGTCTTTGGTTCTTTTAATTGTGATGATTTTGGCTCACATTTAACAAAAACCCACCAATTCACTATCTCAACAAATTAGAATATGGTGACATGCCAATCAGCTAATCAACTCAAAACACCTGCAAAGGTTTCCTGAGCCTTCAAAATGGTCTCTCAGTTTGGTTCACTAGGCTACACAATCATGGGGAAGACTGCTGATCTGACAGTTGTCCAGAAGACAATTATTGACACCCTATTCAAGGAGGGTAAGCCACAAACATTAATTGCCAAAGAAGCTGGCTGTTCACAGAGTGCTCTATCCAAGCATGTTAACAGAAAGTTGAGTAGAAGGAAAAAG
>NW_015552643.1:747292-752743 GCF_001515605.1 Sinocyclocheilus anshuiensis
ACATATATATATATATATATATATATATATTGCCATGATGTATTAGATAAGCCCTATTTTTGTCTGCCTTTCCATTTCCTCCGCTTATCTTTACTTCCCATAATTCTCCAGAACCACTACTTTCCTCGTGCTCTTATCAGCTCTTCTCTTCTCACTTTGTAATTCCTCTGTTCAGTCTCATTTGAGGAAGGTCCGAATTGCAGTAATTAAGTTCTGCTCTATACAGTGAAACCTGTTTATAAATACTTCTAGCGTAGTCTGATCCAGGTGTACTTAATGAATCTGAGGGAGTGTGTTCAGAAAGATGACACCCTGCTGCTTGTGTTCTAGAAATCTGTATCACTCTGAAACCTCCTCCACATTTTTTATATGGAAATGTTTTTGATGTCTCTGGGTAGTAAGCCTTGCAGATGTATATAGAGCAAGGGAACAGTTAGCAAGAGGTACTAATGACCTGTACAGATCCTCAACAAAAATGGCAGCTAGTTTGAGTTACAGCTAACAAAAAACATCAAACTAAAGACATCAAAACAATAGGGATCCTCGAAACAATCCCATAAAAATACTACTGTGTAAACGTCAACCGGAGACAGAAAATAACAAAGTCAAAAGTTCTTGGTACTTGGTAACAAATGTAGCTTGCAGAAACTAACAAAATTTTAGACAAATGTCTATAATGCTGAAGACCTTCAAACAACAACATTTGGTGACCACAGAGACCAAAGCCCTCATAGAATGCAGGGAAGTTGAGTTACCTCCAAAGTGCATGTCTGAACAGATAAGAAAGGAACAAATACAAACAGAAAAAATAAAATAAAACAATAACTGAGTAAAGAAAAAAAGGATGGTTGCTTCAAACACAAAAGAATGATTACTAATAAGTAATGCCCCTCAGAACTACCTAATTGAGGGCCTGGTCCTACTACTAGAGCTAAACAAATGAGCAGCACCCCGTCTTATTCAGCAGTTCAAAGATGAAGTCCAGGAACTGGCGTGGAAGAAAACCCCATTCAAAATATAACAAAGGTTCACACAGAGTCTATGAAAGCACATTGAAACTCTGCAACATAAACCCAAATACACACCATTGACAAATGTGGGCATGCTTTGGATAAGGTCAGCACAAAACAGCTCAAAACCATGAAGTAAATACAACAGTTCACCCAGGCTACTTTGTAGTTGCTGCTGCTGACCAAGCAACTAACCAAAGGTCTGTATCATGCCAACAAGGAGATAAAACAGGCCAGAAGGATGACAGACACACACCCCTGCCCAGTAATGAGCATGTAGTGCACCAGCTTCTCATAACATTGGCCAAAAATGATGTTGAATACACTGCTAAGCATTCCAGCTCTGAGGACTTTATGGTGTGTATTGCCCAGCAGCTTTACACCTACATATTTGACTCCATGTTCTATCATATGCCACAACTTGAAGTGATGGTTGTTCCCTTCCTCAACAAAGCAAAGGGAGTAGTGAAAAATATCAAACATGGACAAGTTATTAATTCCCCTTCCTTACCAAGAATATCTAGCAACTAGCAAAAGAGGTCCATGGACCATGGTACAGTTGATCAAAGCCACTGAGCTAGGAGAGCCTGCAATAGTTCCCCAACGGACTCCCGAGGAAAGAGAGTTCTGCCAGCACCCTGGAGAGCTCCACAAGACAGACGGAAATCTTTGGGCACACACACCAATGTAACACAACAAAAAAGGACTTTTTAAAATGAAGTCTCCAGATGCAGTCCACAGACCCAGAGAAGGCTGACCTCATGGCTTGGCTTTCTCTCAGCTTTATTCATAATGCATTTCTCATCAGTACTGCATCAGGAATGACAAAACAGCACATCATAATCTGGACTGTCTACAGGAAAGCATGAGGCATTACTTCAAACATGAATCCTTGGATGCCCGGTGTTGTACAAGGTCAACAAGAAACAAATACTTTATCAGGAATTCAATAGCACTATAAGCCAACTCAGAGAAGACTGTAAAGTGTACTACTGTTATTCACAGGCTTAAACCCCCTGAACCAGATGATCATCATGAGTGGATATTGATGCAGTTACAAGACTGGAGCTAGTGTCTGCCACCAGCAGTACATGGATGATATCAAGCAGTATTCCAGAAGCATGAGGAACACAGACTCAATAATCCTCCTGATCTGGAGCTATATCAAAGACTTTGGCTGTAAGAAAGTGTCAAGACCACCATTTAAATTTTACTGCAATTCTGGATAAGACATCCATGATGTCTTCCATATGGCTTCATGGCAAACTGGGAGAACCAGTATAGATGTGGCTGTACAACATCCAAAGGCCCAGGGTGAAGCACCTTATAGTAGGATAAAAGATGAAAGAATAAGACCAGAACATTATGCACTGAACAGCACCATGAAGTCACCAGGATCATGCATAGCAGGACTCTTCAACACCAGTTCTGGAGGCCATTGTTCTGAGACAGTGAAACTCTGACTCTAATCAAGCACACCTGCTTGTAATTTTCAAGTAATCTTGAAGATCTTGATTCGCTCGTTCAGATGCATTTCATTAGAGTCGCAGAGTCAAAGTGCCCTGGTGTATGGGAACATCTCCTTGGGATGTAGTGGAAAGGAACAAGGATGGGATTGTTTTGTACCTAAGTTCTAGACAGACACATGAGTGAAGGCCATCCAACCCAACAATATTGACATGCCTAAGGATAAAGGTGTCCTATCATACTCCTGGAAGGGTACTGTCCCGCAGAGTTTAGACTAAACCCCAGTTAAACACCTACATCAGCTAATCACGGTCTTCAGGATTACTAAAGACCTCTGGGCAGTTGTGTTGGGGCAAGTTGGACCTACATTATGTAGGACATTGGCCCTTCAGGAGCAGGTTTATACGGAGTCCCTAAAGGGACATGGTGGTGGAAAAAAAGCGAGGTGGCAGGAAAAAATATTTTTTTCAAATATTTTGTGTTCCCTTGCAAAACTTTTGAGTTCTCTCGCAATTATATTTGCGTTCCCTCGCAAAGGTATTTCTGTTCTCTTGCAAATATATTTGTGTTCTCTTGCAAAGATATCTGCATTCTCTAGCAAAACCAGTAGAGTTCAGACAAACACTTCCTGGTACAGCTTGGAGTGGTTCGTATAACGCTTAAAACAGCTAAATGAAAATGATAAGAGTCCAAGTTCAAAATAAAACTCTATGAACCGCTCCATTGTGAACATACGGAGCTGTATGAACCACTGCAAGCTGTAGAGTAAACAGGATGTGTTTGTCCGAACTCAACTGGTTTTGCGAGAGAACGCAAAAGTTTTGTGTGGAAACGCAAATATCTTTGCAAGAGAACGTAAAAGTTTTGTGAGGAAATGCAAATATCTTTGCGAGAGAACGCAGAAGATTTGTGAGGGAATGCAAAGTTTCTTGAGAGAACGCAAAAAAAAAAATTCTACTCGCCCCGATTTTTTTCCACCACCATGTCCCTTTAGGGGCTCCGTAGGTTTAGATGCACCTGGCTAAAGAACAGACACAGCAGAGGAGATGGATTCTATAGTGCCAAATAAGAGTACCATCCAGGCAGCAGAATATACAAACCTTGAGAAATGCCAGGAATTTAAAAAGGAAATCGAAAGAGTGTGGCAAGTCAAGGTTAAAGTAGTTCTAGGGTTTGCCAGCCTGGACAAAATTCTTCAGCTTGTTGACCCAAAGGGGCACTATTCTGAGAACAACTAGGATACCAAGCTGAATCTATTAGTACCTAGGCTAA
Source organism: Sinocyclocheilus anshuiensis (assembly GCF_001515605.1). Classification (NCBI taxonomy): domain Eukaryota; kingdom Metazoa; phylum Chordata; class Actinopteri; order Cypriniformes; family Cyprinidae; genus Sinocyclocheilus; species Sinocyclocheilus anshuiensis. Next base: position 751,042 of record NW_015552643.1, read on the forward strand.
TAATTGAGAGAATACTGTATGTAAATATACATGTTTACACAGATGGATTACACAGAATTAGACCACTGAATCAAATCCACCAGCTCTGGAGAAATGCGTACAAGAAGAGAGACGTAGTGTGTATTTCAATTCATGTTGTAGTGGTGGTTCATGCTATCACACAGTTTCTCACACAGTAGAGCATAAGGGTCAGTTGTTTTTCCACCACACTGCCCTCATACCTTAGACCTCAACGATCAATAGTAAACAATAACTTTAAAGGGCTCTCAGTGGCCTACCTCTCTCTGTGTGTGGGTTTGTGAGACTGTGAGTGTGAAGGAGAGATTTTGCACAGAGAATACATATTTATTCTGTTCTGGTGCACTGCAACTTGTCCAAGTCATGGACAACATACACTACAATTATCAATAAGCCACTTTCTTTCTTTCACCTGCTATGTCGCAAATTGTCGTACTGTATCTACAGGTGAAACATTTTCTAACACAGTTGTAAATTACAATTTATAGATTTGAATATTTTTATTTTGATATTAAAAATAGATAGCATTTTATTGGTACTTCGATAGTATTTGTATGGTGTGATATTATGCTAGAACATCAAAATGGAGCAAGAAACACCTTTTGAATAATTTGAGTCCCCCCAAAAAATGGTGGTACTAAGGCACTGTAATGGTGTCAGATGGTAATGGAATTAATGTTGTGTACCATGGTATTAAATGATTACCAAATCTACTTCATATAACACAACAGTATGCAAGGCAATATATTCCAGATCTTATGAATCCCATGTTGTCACTTTCTGTTATAAAACACTGAAGTTACCGAGGGCACTTAGTGTAGGATATGAGATTTTTCTTGACGTTTCCTGTAGAGATTAATGAATATGTGGAATATAAACATTATTTATACGGCCTCATTGATGTAGATCACTTCGCCTACTTAATCATTCACCCAGGCCGCAGTGCATGTCATTTCCATATATCTTAATTATTAAAGTCACTAATGAATTTTTAAAAGACTTCCCACTATCTAAGGCCTCTGTGATGTCGTGTCCTAGTGACAGTCTCTGAGCTTCCATGTCATCAACCTGCGCCAGCAAACAGGAGTATGAGCCAACGCTCTTCAAAGAGATGCTTTATTAAAGAGTAATCATCAAAAAGGGAGCAGTAGCGAGGGATTGGGTGGGGACAAGGGCAGTCATAACAAAGCAATCAAAGGCAGTCGAGGAAGTGAGTTGTCGACAGCCCCGTCAGAAAGAGAGGTGCGAGTGATGTGTTTTGAGCTTGTGTATGGATGTGTGTGTGGGTTTGTGATCTTGGAGGACCTCACACCTACACGTTCGTTTGATTTTGCAGTACGAGAGCAGGTGACCTGGCATTTCCGTGACTTTTAGAGGTGAGAGCGGCGCGACACACTGCTCTCCGCCTCAAACCGCTTTCAGCCCTCAAACACTCTCTCTCTCACATTTTATATCATATTAGCGGTATATATCTCAATTTACTGTTTTATTTCTTTAGTTTGGATTACATCCCTTAATCAAAAGATTTTATTTGTCTGAATTTACTCCACCCTGAGCATCTGTCATTAAGATTAACAATTAGCATTCTTCAAGTATCATAGTCCTCCTTGGACATCGTATAGGCCAGGGGTAGGCAAGTTCGGTCCTAGAGAGCCGCAGTCCTGCAGAGTTCAGCTCCAACCCT
>NW_015552643.1:753213-755510 GCF_001515605.1 Sinocyclocheilus anshuiensis
AGGGTTGGAGCTGAACTCTGCAGGACTGCGGCTCTCTAGGACCGAACTTGCCTACCCCTGGTATAGGCTGACATATTTCTGCTGACCTAAATACATAGCAGATATGTTCACTGAATATAAACCTAACACACCACTCAGATCATTAGGATCAAGTCAGTTAGAAATACCAAGGGTTCACACAAAACAAGGGGAGTCTGCTTTTAGTTATTATGCCGCCCGCAGTTGGAATCAGCTTCCAGAAGAGATCAGATGTGCTAAAACATTAGTCACATTTAAATGCAGACTCAAAACTCATCTGTTTAGCTGTGCATTTATTGAATGAGCACTGTGCAATGTACGAACTGATTGCACTATATTTTATGTATAATCGTTTTCTTAAATTCATTTTAAACCTCTTAAATCAATTTTTTTAATCATTTTCAAAGTTTTTAAATTCCTTGTTTTATTGTTGTGATTATGTTTTTCTTTTCTTTTATGTAAAGCACTTTGAATTACCATTGTGTATGAAATGCGTTATATAAATAAACTTGCCTTGCCTTGCCTTGTCACACGGTAAAAACTGGCGTACTGCTCAGCCCAACCGCTCATTCATTATCTTTCATGGTCTCTCTTACCATTTCTTCTCTCACCCACCCAACTTCTTCCCTTCACAGGTTGGTATTTAGGCCCAGACAGGGAAGTGTGCAGAGGCAGGATGTGATTGGTTGGTCCTCTCTCCCCTTTCATTTCTTAAAAAATACTTGATTTCCTTTTTATTTTAGAAAAAAAGAAAGAAAAGTCTCTGTCGCTCTCCCCGGCATTATCCGAGGCAGACAGCGCTCTGTCCACTGGCATTTTGATCATGCACGGAAAAGAGAAGCCAGCCCAATTATCAGCTCTGCCGGTCTTTATGGAGCTATTGACCTCAATCCTGCGTGTATATCTGCAATTTAATTTAACCCGCACGATGAGAGCCGCGCTAATTAGATACATTTCTATTAAATGCTTCGGGAGCGCACGGAGGAAGTAACGGGGAGTAGGCGAAGGCAGATAGAGAGAATGAGCTTGATAAAAACAGAGATGAATAGACAAAGACCAGGCAAGAAATTTTGAAAGAGAGAGTGACAGATGGAGAGAAAGACAGAGTCACAGACTGAGGCCGTGAGAGAAACGGATACAGAGAGACGACTATTATCTTAACGGCTGGAGACCCGACCCTGTCGACATATTTTAAAAAGGATTAAAAATCATAATGTTTTCTCCCACAGTGCCCAGGTGAGAGAGCAGACTGCTGTTTCTTGCTCTATGATAGAACTTGTTAGATTATATCAGAGAAGTTGCAAACCTTCAAACTTTGGCATACAGTGCATTTGTATTAGGGCTGCACGATTATGACAAAAATCTTAATTGTCGATTATTCCCTTGAAATTGTAATTGTGATTATTAATTACGATTATCACAATTTACATTGAATGAGGTTTATACCATTGTTTGATACACCTGCATGCCGTATTTGTATATGAAAATAAACAAGCTGAAAACACTCTAACTGAAGAACTTTTAGTGCTTTTCTATAGTATTAAGCCTCAAGTGTCAAATATACATCGGATTGGTTTCTTCTTTAAATTATTAAAAAAAAAGTAAAAATATGAATGGTATTATAATGTTATACTAAAACAAAAACAATGGAAAAACCCTTAAGATAACATGTAGAAAGAAAGAAAAAACATATCTTATGCGTGCAGAATAACATAAGTGAACGATTAATTGCCGCTTTAAATGATTACGTAATTGAGGCATCCATAATTGTAATTGCGATTAGAAATTCGATTAATTGTGCAGCCCTAATTTGTATTATGAACATGAATGATACCTCAAATCAAATGGCTTGTTGAGGTTAGGTATTACTCACAGGTTTCCAGAGTTTTGAGTCTTGCTTAGTGGGTAATAAAATTGGAGGAAAAAAAATCCCATGAATCAGAATCATATCTATGGACCAGAAAATGAGGCTGGTACTACTGTAAGTACCAGACATTGGGGGGATGGGCTATTTTGTCTTGAGTCACCTATCAACCACCCACAGCACTCTATTACCCAGGCAGAGAGTATTGCACAGGCAAACAGCCTCACATTTTCATCAGAAAATGGCACATTACAGTTCTTTGTTATTAACGCAAATTTTCGAGAAAAAATACCCAGATGACTTACTGTGTACACTGAGATTTTGAAGCATGAGAGTTGTCATATTTGTGACCCTGGACTACAAAATCAGTCATAAGTAGCATGGGTATATTTGTAGAAATAGCCAAAAATACATT
>NW_015552643.1:757967-765648 GCF_001515605.1 Sinocyclocheilus anshuiensis
TCTATGGACCAGAAAATGAGGCTGGTACTACTGTAAGTACCAGACATTGGGGGGATGGGCTATTTTGTCTTGAGTCACCTATCAACCACCCACAGCACTCTATTACCCAGGCAGAGAGTATTGCACAGGCAAACAGCCTCACATTTTCATCAGAAAATGGCACATTACAGTTCTTTGTTATTAACGCAAATTTTCGAGAAAAAATACCCAGATGACTTACTGTGTACACTGAGATTTTGAAGCATGAGAGTTGTCATATTTGTGACCCTGGACTACAAAATCAGTCATAAGTAGCATGGGTATATTTGTAGAAATAGCCAAAAATACATTTTATGGGTCAAAATGATCGATTTTTCTTTTTTGCTAAAAATCAATAAAGTAAAGATCATGTTCCATGAAGATATTTTGTAAATTTCCTACCGTAAATATATCAAAACTTAATTTTTGATTAGTAATATGCATTGCTAAGAACTTAATTTGGACAACTTTAAAGGCGATTTTCTCAATATTTAGATTTTTTATTTTTTTTTGCACCGTCAGATTCCAGATTTTCAAATAGTTGTATCTCGGCCAAATATTGTCCTATCCTAACAAACCATACATCAATTGAAAGCTTATTTATTTAGTTTTCAGATGATGAATAAAAATCTATAAAAAAAAATTGACCCTTATGACTGGTTTTGAATGTTAAGACGATTCCAAGGGCCCGACGAGGGAGAGAGGAACGCGATCGGCTTGAGTCAATATGCCGTTCAGAGGGCCCAGATATCATAGCGGCGCCCCTGGTTGTAGTTGTAGTCATAGAAAGTCATAATGGTCAATGAAGTCAATTCCTACTAAATGCAGTACATATTCTATTAGTACATGATTTTGAGTGCAGAGTGGGACGCTGACATATCTGGGTTCCAGAACATCATAGAGGCTTGTGGGTGGGTTATTTGGACTCTGTCAGTACACCGTAACAATCAAATAGCAAACCCTGGCAACCATCCATGATATTCTGGTACAGAGTTCTCCAGTTCTGCTCCTGGAGGGCCACAGTTCTGCAGAGTTTATCTCCAACCCCAATTCAACACGCTTGAACCAAGGTAATCAAGGTCTTCAAGACTACTAGAAGCTTCCAGGCAGGTGTGTTGGGACAAGCTGGAGCTAAATTATGCAGGATGTTAGCCCTCCAAGACCAGCATTGGACACTTTTTTTGTAGTATTATGGTGGCAAGTTTTGCAAAGACAAGCAATATTTTCAGAAAATGTAAAAATCTACTATTTCATGTTAAGTTTTCTATCTTTTTTCCTCAGTTTTTCGTCTTTTGCCGTATACAGGGCTCTGGGGTACAGGAAGCCCCTCTTCTGTCTCCCTGAATATGTATTTGCATGTGTGTGTGCGCGCGTGTGTGTGTTTGATGAAATGAGTGAACTGACACAGAAGACTTGGTGACATTATCTGGGTGTAATCATGGGAGAACATCAGAGCATCAAAGCCGAGTACACAACACTCACACGCACACACAAGAAAATGCGTTACTGATGCAGTTGCAGCGGATGTGAGACCTGATCACGGTGAGAAGTTTATGAACAGTTCACCATGGGACATGCCGCTAAGGGTCTGGAGAGTCACACAGAATGAGAGAAAAAGAGCTTGATAAAGGAAGTGAGAAAGAAAGGTGATGGTGTTCCATAGCATTGTGCAGAAAGCTAGTCATTTTAATCAGTTTCACTGCAAGGAAGACAACAGCATAAAAATTGTGTGTATGTGGGAGTGTGTGTGTTGGGACAAGTTGTTAGGATTGATGCTGCAACATTTGCTGAAAGAAACCCTTACCGTCCAGTCAAGTGCTGCCATTTCGTACAGACACCATTATGATTACAAATACTTCAGGATTCTCTACATGCCGACACACACTTATGCCGACGTGTGTGACACTTTTCCTGTAAGCCTCTTAGCACAATGCTGTTTCAGTACACTGTGTTTTGGAGTGTGTGCCATTTGCTCTCTCTAAACAGGATTAACAGGGTACAGCCCTTTCATATTGTTCACACACGGAAGCGAATGTGCAGTGCTGTAAACAAAAAAAAAACAATATTCTCATTATGTGAACATGAATTTTTGGCTAATTTGTGATGCTTGGAAAAAATAAATTAAGACAAATGCCAAGTTCTGTCATGACACTCTAGATGTCGCAGGCTGGTGAGTTGTTAATGCAAATTGATGATATTCACAGCGTTAAACTACTTGAAACAAGTTGATTGGTTCATGTTGCATACGCAGCCAGTAAGCTTGATGCTTTACATTTAAGTGGCTGGTTAGCATTCACTAGAGCAGTTCGCAGTGCTCTTATAGAGTTCCTTGAAACCCTCCACCTCCCCCAGCTCCACCTGTATAGATCTGCTATGGGTTATTTTATATGATATTTGTGCAGTAGCAGTATGACCTAAATGCTCACAGCATTGTATCAGCATATATATTGGGAGTAGCAAGTTCCTGAACTTGCTTTGCAGTAGCAGCAATAATCTACAACAACAGCAATAAACAACAGCAGCAGCAGCGTAGCAGATCTATTCCGCCAAGACCAAGGCTTACACAAGTATGCAAATGAAGAAAGTAAATGTAGGAGACCGATTGTGCTAATACCTGATGTAGTAGGCAACACTAAGGCAACAATGAGGTCCTTCTTCCTTTTTGTTTCCAAAAAACTTGGCTAACAAGGGGGATAAAGCTAAACATAGCTATAAAAGTGTATAATATGACCCCCTTTAATATTCAAAACAGAGAATTCCTTACTGATTTTAAGTTTTTTGCTTTACTTGCAAGTTTTACTTAATGAAAGGGTTAAACAAATCATTAAGAATATCAATACTGCATATAGAATCCCTGGAAACACTTTTGAAAATGAAAATATCATGTAAGAGATGCCCTGTAAAGTTCATAGAGCAGAAAAAGGTCACAAATAAGATATTCAATGAGCATGAAAGGAGAACAAACCACAAACACTCAGAGCTGATCATATGTGTTTGTATGTTTGATTGAGTTGTCAGCGCTGTAAGGGTTTGTTATCTGACTGAAAGCATGTGTTCTGTGCTGATGTGTGCATGTGTTTTGTCCCTAATGGTCTGAGATAATAATGTGATCTAATCACTTCTGCTTTCCCCACTCCACAAGACGAGTCAACAAAATGGCTCCCACAGGAATTTCTTTACTGCCTGTTGTATTTATTTGTCGCTTTGTTACATCAGTCTTCTGGAATTGTGTGACTGTGTGTGAATTAGTTCCTTAGTAAAACTAGGTTTTATTTATTTATTTATTTATTTTGTGTGTGTGTGTTTTATTTCACTGTAGATTGTTTAAACTGAGGATAATTCAAAATGTCTCCATCCTTATTTCTTTCTGTATGTGTGTTTTAATAGAAAGTGTGTGAGATGTGGAGTGCATTACCACTGTTGTCGCTAACAAGACCATTAGTGCAAAGATATTGCTGTTGCTTTTCCTGCTATATTGAAAAAAAAAAGTCTGCTTATTACCTGCCCACGCACATCTTTCTCTCTCTGTCTGTTTCTCTCTTTTACACAAGACTGATTCCACATTAAAATTCGCCACATCTTTCCTCAAAAGTTTATCACACATATCACCTAATACTGTGGTTGCAGATCATTGATTATATATAATAAAGAGCATTTTATCTGACAGATTTGCCAGATATTAAAATGAATCATTCACCTGAAAATTCAGGCATTATGTATTCACCATTTTGTCATTCCAAACCTGTTGGATTTTACTGCTTCCGTGGAACACAAAAAGAGATGATGGGCTTTCGAAACTCCAACAAAAACAACACTTCATATTGTGATTGTTTACAATAAATAATTGCAGTCAATGCACATCGGTTTTCTGCAAATAAAGTCTTAAATATGACATGAGTCATTTTTGGACAGCTAGTGGCACTAAATGGAATTGCAGTCTATATGTTAGCGACCTAGGGGCCAGATTTACTAAACAGTGCAAATTAGCGTTAGAGCGCAATTCCATAATAGCACCGTTGGGAGAGGAAAATTCTGCGGGTGATTTACTAACAATGCGCACATTAAAGAACACAGCCAGATAATTTCCATAATGACTAGTGCAATCTACCAACAGCAGCGCAAATTACCAGCTGCTTTAAGAAATACTTTTTGGGCATTAAATAATGGCGCAAATACCAGTAATTTGACGAGCGCAAACGTTAGTAAATCATGTTGCGTGATTCATTTTAATGCTCTCCGCCCATACAATTTGCGTCTGAAAGGGAAACTCCTACAAATGCATATTCAATAAGGTCAGGCACAAAAATAACTGTGTCCACGCCTTTACAGCGTTAATTTTTCACTTGCGTATTTAGTAAATCCTTACAGTAATATTTAATGCCAAAAGATGGTGTATGCTGGCACAAGCTTATAGTAAATCTCGCCCCTAGGGTTTTTTCAAAATGGTTTACCATTATTATCAAATTATGGTCACAAGTTCCGTTGTTAGAAAAATAGTTCGCAATTATTCGGTGTTTCCCAAAACCATAGTTCCAATTAATTTTAGCAACCAACATTGCAAAGTTATGTGATTGGAACTGCAGCGTTAAAAGTATAGGTTCTTGTTAGTATGACATGTGGACTTTAAATTGTTCTTTAAATTTCATTCTACATCTTTTTGTTTGTCAAGAGAATAAAAGTTCAGTGTGTATGTGTGACTGTGCTCTGATAACCTGGGTAACCTCAGAGTATGATTTAAGAAGGAACCTGTGATTCAGTCATCTAGAAATAAAGCGAAACAACTGCAAGCAAAAATAGCAAAGTAGTGTTCAGATGCCATGTTCGCTGACTGAGTAAATCAGCTTCCATTTTCACTGTAAAGGAAAAGAACAGCATGAGATTTTGGTTAAATTTCTCTTTTTGCCTTTCATCTTGATACAGGTTTGGAACAACATGAGGCTGAATAAACTACACAATTAAAATGTTGGGGTGAACTACTCTTTTAAAGTATTATTTGACAAACTTTGGTGTTTATTAGTAGGTTTTCTATCAGGATGGCACATTCATTTAGTTCAGCTTGAGAATCTCTTCAGGTGTCGCATGACTGGATCTGTTTCTCTGACAGTGAAATGTGTATTTGTTTACTGGCTATCTAATTGTCCTCCTTGATGCCTAGCGTTATATTTACTTCTATTGATTGATTAACAACTAGATATTGAGCACTGGGGAGCTGCCGAAATGACCGTGCATGTGAGAGACAGAGAAAGTGAATGTTGAAGCATGCTGCCAGTCAAAGTGGGCTTGTAATGAAATCCTCCAGCATTCCTGGCAGTCTGTCTCACGCACGAGCACATTTACTCAGGGGTTCGTTCTCTCACACACATAGTATACATCCATCTACCCGTCTATCTCTTATTTTCCCTCTTTTTGCACTCATATACCTACCTTCCGTCAGCCAGCTCTCCTCTCTTCTACATCTGATAGTGTTGGGTGTGTTTAATTTAAGTTTACTCTCAGCCTGTCGGGTTCAATATCTCTCTCCCCTCTCTTCTGCCTCTTTTTCTCTCGTTCTTCTGTCATTCATTGCTTCATTTCATTCTGGATAAACCTGCCTATAGAAATAGAGGCCAGTAGCTGTTAGACTTCAGAGAGTATCAACAGAAAACTCTTCAGTTAGGCCGCACTGGTGTTTTCAAAATGGCTGACAGACTTAACAATGTTTGTTCGTTTACACATTTCCTTTGCTGAAAACTGAAAGTCTTACACTTGTTAAACTTCTCACTACAGGGTGAGAAGCCAGCAGTTAGATGATCAAATTGTTGGTGTTTTTATGTGACTAGTTAATTCTGGATTTCCAGATTGGGATTGATTTTAGCAGGATTTTTGTTGTGTATGTTGGTTTTTCTATTTGTGTGTAAATTTGTTGGGGAAGCTACTTTGAAACTATCTATCTATCTATCTATCTATCTATCTATCTATCTATCTATCTATCTATCTATCTATAAAATTAGCTACTCCTCAAGGCTGCTTATGAGAAAGACCAGAGAGAAGCATTATTATACAGGAGAATGAATTTTAAAGAGATCTGGTTGTGTATGTATTAGCTTTCATTGGGTAAACTCACTGGCTAAAATTAGATTCGGGCTCAAATTCTTATGTAGAACACTCAGTTCCATTTTTATAAACGGGGCTTCAGATTTGAGTATCACTGATTGCAAATATTTCAAGGAAAGACTTTTCTAAATACACGGTTTACACAATACTTTCTTCAATTACCGGCAGTTTTGCCCCTCTTCAATTGAAAATGTCTTGCACATGAAAAGCAATTTTTTTTCCTCATAAAAATACAGTAATAAAAACAGTAATGGCAGTGCTTTAATGTCGCTTTGGGCTCAAGCATTTTCGAGTGTGTGTGTGTGTGTACTCTGCTTAATATACACACTTAATGCATCCTCCGCTTTGATGGCTATAACCGTCTTTTCTTTTTAAAGGTGTCTGCGTGTGTGCTTGTGTGTAGATATGTTCTTGGAAGTCTTTTAGTGAGAGCCAGCAGTCTTTGAATGTCGCTCAGTCAAAAGAGTCGAGCCCTGATTGCGGTTATAAGAAGACGTTCGGTATGTACCTCGGTTTTGATGTCACGGTTCAGTATGGTTTCGGTACAGCAGGGGGAAAAACTAAACTTTTTTATTATTATTATTATTATTAAACAGTGGTTTACTGAACAAATTGCTATTTCTTTAAATACATTTAATTATAATAAAATTTTTCTTAGGGAAAAAAACCTACCTCAGCTTATGCTCTAAAAACTGTAGTGATCCCTTTTACATTATTATAAGGTTACAATTAACAATAGAGCCCAAACATAAATGTAATTATTATTTATTTTTAGATATAATAATAAACTCTCAACTAAAAAAAAATGGTATGCAAACATGTCAATTGCACATAATGCAGTTTTTAAATTAACTTTTAAATTATAACATTTCTATTTTTTGTTGAAATATATTCATTTACACAGTGACTGTCATAAATTATCATAACAGATTTATTTAAACATACATTAATTAAGACATCACTAACAGGTAAAGTAAAATACAATGAGTATATAGTGTAATATTTCGCGAAATGCTCTTCTCTCGACTTCATTTATGGCGAACTAACGAGCTGCGGACACTGATGACTTGCCTGAGGTAAATGCTACGTGACATTTTGTTTACAAGCTGTTTTTTTTATGTCTTTTCGTGGTTGAAACACAGATTGAACTATTACATGAGGCATGAGATGTTCATTCAGGTTTATTTCGCGTTAAAACTAGTAGTAAAGAGGAAGGGATGATCGCGCTGCCGTTTGAACTGAGGCGTTTGTACAGCGATCTGTTGTGCCACATCAAAGAGCGTCAAAACGGCATTTATTGTTTGAATTTCCTGAAAAAAATGGACATGATAAAGAGTCGAGCCCTGATTGCGGTTATAAGAAGACTCGAAGAGCCCTCTCTGCAAGGCAAGATAAGCAGAGTGTTTGTGGCTGAGTGACAATCCAGCACTGTTAATCATATTAAAGGCAAATAAATGTGAGCTCTGCACCCTCACACCTTACTGCAAAAGAAGAAGAAAAAAAAGTAAAAATAGAGATGCCTCAAGGGTCGATTATTTTCATTTTTGAATGTTATCATAGGCTTCATTTT
>NW_015552643.1:765658-767501 GCF_001515605.1 Sinocyclocheilus anshuiensis
AACACTTGACAGATAAAAGAAAGTTCAATGTGACACTTCAGAGACTGAATAAAATAATTCATGAATATTAAATATCTCATTCAATCACATGCTCTTCATATTTGATCTGGTCTTTGGGCAAATAAATTCTATCGATTCCGATATATTAAAAATTAATAATAAATAGTAAATTAAATTATTTCATTATAAATAATACATTAAATAAACACTGGTTGTTCTGATTGCATTTATGATTTTTGGAACTGGATATTCCCAGTCCACATGTAACGTTCTCAGCTATCAAATTACAGTTTTTCAACATTCTCATTAAGTTATGAAAATGTGATTTCTGGATGTTCTTTGGTTGTTCTAAACCAGGGGTGCCCAAACTCATTCCTGGAGGGCCGGTGTCCTGAAGAGTTTAGCTCCAGCCCCAATTAAACACACCTGAGTTTGTACAGCGATCTGTTGTGCCACATCAAAGAGCGTCAAAACGGCATTTATTGTTTGAATTTCCTGAAAAAAATGGACATGATTGAAAGTTGAGACTTTGTTTCTTATCAAAAGTAACAGCATATAAAACTGGAAGTTTCCAATGGAGTTCCACTCGAGCAGTGGTTAAAACAATGCTGTATTTGTTCGGTACACATGCGTATCGAACCGAAGGACCCATACCGAAAATGTTTGGTACGAATGGCCCTCCAGGACCGAGTTTGGGCACCCCTGTTCTAAACAGTAGTAACGTTTAAAAAAAATACATGACCATCCACCTAAAATATTTAAGGAAAAAAAGTTCCATAAACAATACATAAATAACATTTTTGTGAAGTTTTGAGAACAATATTAAATACCAGGTAACTTTGTACATTATGTTCCCACAGATTAAAGTCAGTCATATGGGTTGGAGAGACATGAAGGTGAGTAAATAATAGCACTATTTATTTATTTGACCGAACTAAACTTAAAAAGTCCATGTTTAATTTCTGTGAAAACCTTTTTTTTTTTTTTATCAGTCAATTGAAGCTTACTTATTTTTGATGGAATTCACAGGGTCACATGACCCGTTTACATTGAGAGGTCATGGGAGTTGTAGGCGCAGGTGTTTGGGAAGAGCTAAAGCTTGTTATTTCACCACCTGTCTCCAACACACACATGCACACACACATAGAAACACACCCAGAGACTCTCATTAAGTAAGCTTCAGCAGTATATCCGCTCATCAAAACACTGTCTGCACTAATTACTGCCTGTGACGAGACACACACTCCAGCATTTTCATAAGCACACACACATACAAACACTGGCTCCCCACAGTATAATTCATATGCATACAGGCTGTCTCTTTCACACACAAACACACACACACCTACACGTAACGTTTTTCTTTTTCTTTTTTTCTGAGCTGTATGCAGATGCATTTAATTGGTCTGTCTGCTGATGCCACCCATACTGTCAATCAAATCTATTCAAAGCTCTGTCAGGAAAATAGAGGTAGGATTGTCTCCAAGATCCCTGTGTGCTGTATTGTATGCATGCAAAAATAATTGAAGAACCATCCAAAGAGACATGCAAATGCATTTTATTAATAATCTTAACTATTATACTAATCAAGCATGGTTAAAAAAAATAAGTAATAATCTGGCCACACCCAAAAGATGTTGAGACATATACACAAAAATGTGTTGTTCAAATAATGTTTATTATTATTATTAGTAGTAGTAGTAGTAGTATGTTGATGTTTTGCTGCTTAATATTTTTGTGGAAACCATGATACTGTGAATTTTTTATTTATTTATTTATTTTTTTTGCAAGGATGAATTAAATAGATCAAAAGGTGACAGTAAAGACATTTATGTTACCATAT
>NW_015552643.1:767631-770139 GCF_001515605.1 Sinocyclocheilus anshuiensis
CAGCACTTATGAGAACTTCATTCCATTTTAGCTTTACTTACTTACTTACTTGAATTGAAACTGGTGTTTGTTTCCTAATTTCCATCTCAACTTAATTTCAGTTAGAATTGAATTGTAATTTAAACATCATTCTTAATTCAGTTGTGAATGGCACACGACCCTGTAAACAAGAGCGGAGAACCAAACGAAAGCCTCGCTTTCAGTCACTTGCACATGTGTTGCATTGCTAATGAAAGCCTAGTTAGGATTTTTGTCAGAGCAACACAAAACGAGTTGTATGAAGTGTCGGTAAACTAAGTATGAAATGGTGGTGATGCAAGATTTCCTCAAGAGAGAGTGTGTGTGTTTGTGTGTAGTCTTGATGAGAATGTGTTTTGTTATGTGTGGGAGGGACCTTCTGGATTGGATTGAACTCTCTCTCTCTCTCTCTCTCTCTCTCTCTCTCTCTCTATCTCTCTCTCTGTCTCACACACACACACACACATACTCACACACACGTTCTTTTCCGGTCTTCCTTGTTCTCCTTTCACATCATCAGCGTCGTTCAGCTGCTTTGCCTGTTTCTTCTTTCCTGCACGTCTGTTAGCACCCGCGCATCTCTTTTTCGCATCATTTTTTCTTCATGTTTCCATTCAGTTCTCGCTCCATTCTTTCTATAGTGTTTCATACATGCCTATATTTGGCTTGTGTTATTTATATTATATATATATTCTTCTTCATCTTCTTCTATTTTCAACTTTTTTTTTAAATAATTTTATTTTTATATCATTTTTAATCATTTATATTTTACTATTGTTTAAATACCCACATTGTGGGACATTTTTCATTTTGGCAAATTTAGTACTGTAGGTTGGAACATTTGCATACTGTATTCAGTACATATATTATACACTGTAGCGATAAGAAATAAGAAGAGTATTGTGTCCAATGTAGCCTCTAGTTAAGTAATATCTGCCATGTTTTTGTTGACAGATTATTTGATCTGCCTGCCAAATTCTTCAAAAACATACTGCAGTAGTTTGTTTCTCTGTTGTAATGTGCAAAATCAATCTGCTATATTCTGCTATATTTCCATGTGTAATACACATATGTTTGTGTATGTGTATATTTACATTTACATTTAGTCATTTTGCAGACGCTTTTATCCAAAGCGACTTACAATTGGGGAATACATAAAGCGATTCTTCTTAAAGAGGCAAACAGACACAGGAAGTGCTTGTAATACCAAGTTTTAGGCATTGTTCAAATAAGTACAAGCTAGAAAGGGAAGGAATAAATAAAGAGAAAGAAAAAGTTTTTTTTTTTTTTTTATATGTATATGTGTGTGTGTGAACGTGTGTGCATGCAGCTGATTGTGAACGCAGCGTGAGGTTAAACAGCCGAGAGCAGAAAAACCTTTACAGAAACATGTTCATGAACCTGTAACTATTAACACAGCAAGCAGAAAATCACTTGCATTGGTGCTTGTGTTTCTCAGTGTGTGTGTGTGTGTGTTTGTGTGTGTGATTTTAAATAAATGCTGTTCTTTTGAACTTTCTATTTATCAAAGAATTCTCAAAAATATGTATGTATCAAGAAATGGCTTACAAAATGTAGCTTTGCCATCACATTCATAAATTACATTCTAAAAGACGCTCAAGGAAATAAACACATTTTAGAAATGAAACAAAATGGGAAATATAAATGTATTTTATTTTATTTTATTTTCACTGATCCAAAATCCTGACTATTTATTAGTCAGGATTAATAAATAAATAAATTCATTCATTCATTCATTCATTCATTCATTCATTCATTTTCCCATTTCATTTCTAAAATGCTTACTTTTTTTCCTTTCAGGATTTTGTGTCCTTATAATTAGCATAATATAAAACCAGAAGAAGTCTGTTATGGTATGTCCTTAGTTAGTGTCGTCGTGTGTGTGTCCTCTTTCAGACTTTGCTTTAAAAGCCTCACTTGTTTAGTTATGAAAAAATAATTCTATAAACAGTGTATTTTAATTTCTGATCTCCAGACACATCACAGAGGTCACATATTCCCAGTCCACTGTGTGTATGAGTGAATGTTTGAAAATAAATCCATGTTGCTGATTAAAGAACTTCACCTGCTAACCCTGCTCTCCATCGCCCCGTGTGTGTGTGTGTGTGTGTGTGTGTGAGTGTGAGGCAGTGGTGTGTAA
Source organism: Sinocyclocheilus anshuiensis (assembly GCF_001515605.1). NCBI lineage: Eukaryota > Metazoa > Chordata > Actinopteri > Cypriniformes > Cyprinidae > Sinocyclocheilus > Sinocyclocheilus anshuiensis. Next base: position 769,811 of record NW_015552643.1, read on the forward strand.
CGTATGTGCAGCATGCTGTCAGTTTGATAGGGGTTGTGGAATTGGCTGAGCACTGATCCGTAAGCCCACTTATTATACAGCCCAGATCAGCGCTGCAGCGACTCCAGCCCTTCTCTGAGCATCTCCATATATCTGTCCATTCATCTTAATATATCCTCTTTTCTTCATTACAATACTTTTTCCTGGTCATCTTTCTTTTACATTCTCTAATTTTCTTAATTGACCACTCAGTGCACTTCCATTCCTGTACTGTTGTATTTCTGTACTGTATTATGTATATATATATGTGTGTGTGTGTGTGTGTGTGTGTGTGTCTGTGTGTGTGTGTG
>NW_015552643.1:770286-773223 GCF_001515605.1 Sinocyclocheilus anshuiensis
TGTGTGTGTGTGTGTGTGTGTTTGTGTGTCCACAAGGATAGTAAATCCTGAAATTTTGTGGGGACCGGCCTGCGGTGTAACAATGCAATCAGGTTTTCTGTAAGTGGTAGGTTTGGGGTTAGGGTTGGTCAGTATAAAAGTAATAGAAGTCTATAGAAAGTCCCCACAATTCACAGAAACAAACACAGACACACACACACACACATATATATATGTTTACATATATGTATATTTTTTAATTACTTTTTTATTTACTTTTCTTTCATGTTCACTTGAAATGGGCGAAGGATTGACCAAACAGAGATTGTTGCAAAATAGATTTAAAATGTTCAAAACAATATGCAAATGTTGTTGAAAACAAGCAGACAAACAAGTCCAGACATGTTTTTGTACCATTCTATTTTATTGTTTAATGCCTAATATATACATTTTTGTTTTGTTTTGTTTTGTTGCTTATCAACTCTATCAGCTTTTTAACAGTCATATTCACAATTCACGTTCATATTCACTATCTGTGGGAATGCTAATGGTCACATAAAAAGCTCAATCAAGCAATCAATAAATCAATCAATCAGTCAGTCTGTCAGTCAGTGAGTCAGATCAATCAATAAACAAACACCAACAAAAATAAGAAATACTGTGTTGAACGGTTTAGTGACGATGATGATGATAATAATAATACTCTTTTTGTTTACACATTTACTTCCATTTTTTACACATTTTTCTTTACTCCTCCTCATCCAGGTTCACGCTTTCTTTCACATGTACAGTTCACTGTGCAACTCCCTGACAATCGCTCCTTCTCGAATTCATTTCAATTCTCTCCTCTGATTCAAGTTCCCTTCATTCTCCGCATCACCCGCCATGTCTTGCCACTTTATTGCCCATTTCTTTATCACTCCTCCTCTCTCCGTTCTTCCATTTTTCCTGTCACTCACACAGGGGGTTGGTGGCATCTGACTGTGCCTGGACACTTTGGCAATTGTGGGCACACCACAGGACATGGCAAATTTCAAATATTCTGGAATAAAATGACAGGTTGCCTTGATATAGCAAAATCTTGCCAAGCAATATCACAAACATGTTTTGGCACTTGCTATCTGCTGTAGGATAGACACCCCTTATTTTGAAGCAATACACTTTTTGTTGCAACTTGACCATCAAAAAATGAAAGAACATCTCCTAAACAATAGGGTTTCTTTGGTTTTCATTATTTCTGTTTTCATTTTCATCACCATTTTAAAATTTAATTAAATGCTGCTTTTCATAAACAGTACATTCAGATGATTTTGTCGCAAGCATACGCTCATCAACATAAGACAAACCACTTTTTCATATCCTCCTGTATTAAACAACTTGACCCACTCTGATGAACAACATTGTGAACTGTATGTATGTCATTGCACAGAGTTTAGCCAATAATAACCGAGGTCATTTGCATTAGGAATTCTTAAAGGTGCAGTAGCAAAATATCCTGTTTAATTTTATGGATCAGGTTTTTCAAGGAAAACAAATACTATTCTACGGAAGTTGTAAAATGCACCTTTATTAATACATCATTATTAAGAATCGCATCTCTGTTCTGTAATGAATTTAATATGACAAACACCACATTAGAAATTTAAACTGTACAGTTAAGTATATGGTTTCTTGATTGAATAAATGTAATGATTAGCACACGCTCAGGTTGGTGATTAGTGTGTGCTCTGTAGGTGGTTTAAGATGCTTAATAAGGAAATGTGTATTACAATCTAAATGTATGAATTAAATAGCATATATTAAGGCTAATTATACAATTTTTAATCTTATTGATTCAGTGCTCCTTATACATTATTAGTCTGCTTCTAAACAGCTGGTCAAACAATAATGATAAGCATACAAATAAATAGTTGAAAAAAAAAAAAAAAGTAGATAAAAATGGACAATAGTTCGGACACAAGAAATTACGTAACACATTGGTCTTTTACTAAAGATCTCATTTATTGCATGTGATTTTTATTGATTGATTGATTGATTGAATACAATATTGATAGTCCAGCTACTGACAGGCAACACATTTTCACTTTTCAACACCATTGATGCAATAACAAGTATAAAGCCATGACAAATTAATAAATAAATAACTTATCAAATAATTTTTGTTTTTGAGATCGGACACAAATGAAATTGTAATAACGTCTGTTTTCAAACTGTTCTACAAACACTTCTGCATCTGTCATTGGTTGGGCAAACAGATTGCCCCGCCTCAAAATAACACCATTGGTTGAGTGTACTTCCCCTTTAAGACTGAAGTTTGAAAATGTCCCTCATCTTACATTAACAATGTTTAAATTTTTTGAAACTGAAATGTGACTGGTCTCCCAGTCAGTCATTTGCATGCTAATTGCGATTGGTCTTTCTTGTATTTGTACGTCCGACATGGATATTTTTAACGGGTGATGTCGAATATTTCATCAGTATAGCAGTTAGCGTGCACTTTGATCTTTCTTCCACATTGCTTTAATTTAATCCTTCTTCCATTCTTTTTATTAAATTCTATATTTCTCTCTCTTTCTGTGATGGTGTGGGATTAGTCAAGGGGATTTGGGGTTCTTGGGCTGTCATCTCTCTTGTGTATGTGTGTGCGAGTGCAATAGTTTCCTTGTGGCATGAAAGTGTTGCATCATTCGCCTGTGTGTCACTGGCAGTTCTGTGGGATATGCTCTAACCAGCTCTGCAGTATGATGCTGCCTGTGCTTGCACTTACAATCTGCTTAGCTATCACTCTGTGTCATCAATACTCCAGGGTTACGTTGCCATGCACGCTGTCATTTAGAAAAATATGACACATGGAGTGTGCATTTTGGTGTAAGGGTGGACGTTTTGATCTATCTATCTATCTATCTATCTATCTATCTATCTATCTATCTATCTATCTATCTATCTATCTATTTATCT